>NC_052126.1:0-21589 GCF_012273895.1 Zerene cesonia | reverse complement strand
TAACCCCCTCCCGCTGGTAATTACCAAATTGCAGCGGTGCTCGCTTTAACTGCGCCCGAAGAGCACTCAGCGCTCAAACCGCTTAATTAAACTATTGTTACTCGCGCACTTGTACTCCATTGCCCATATCATACCTAACGAACGCTTATTTACGATTAACTCCCATTGTGATCGCTATGCATTACTCCAGTGGTAAACAGAATTAACACAGCGATTTAATCGTGATTGTGAATGAAAAATTATACATTATTTTCGATACTTTGAAGTCTGCAGTGCAATGAATGGTGCGAGGGAGTACAGCTAAACAGTCGTGTCGCTAACTCGATATCGGAGCAAAGAGCCCTCGTGCCATGAATGAGATTCATCAAGCTAAGCCCAAGACGCTAAGCCCGATGAGTGTGAAGGATCAGAACATCGAGACAATGGAGACGAAATTCTAATGAGCGCCGTGAATGCACCTAACGAGCTGAGAGCAGATCGACGCGACGCGCTGGTGCAGGCATCAGCTCCACCAGGACACAGATACAGTTAGCTGTGCACCTACTGCGGAGAGACAGCCAATACGGGCATGCTTCTAGCCCCAAACTGTTACACGCTTGTCGAGCGTTACGAGCACTTGTGCGGAGTTTAACATACAAATTGATGACATTATTGGAAATAAGGGAGATACATTATCGTGAATGAGATTTTGTGTCATATTTTTGTTTAAATTCATATTTACCATTCATATTAAGAAATTAACAATATCTTCATCTGAAATCAATGAAATAAATGATCGACGAAGAAATGTATCGACGCATCTCCGAGACATAGTATTAGTATTATTAACGAAATCGAGATAAAGCATATGCCAGAATTACAATTCTCATTATTTATAAGATGTTGTTCGCACCAATGGGCACAGCGTCCGCGGCCACTGCAAGGCGGAGTCGACGTCCCGACCAAGTAGCAAAATGCACAAAAAGATTACGTAAAACCGCTCCAATTATCACAATTAACCGCTACAAAAAATTTAATCGTTTATTTCTATTTAGCGTAACTAGTTGGACGTTTAAAGTAAACTACTGTGAATTAAGTCATTTATGAAATTGTGCATAATTATAAGATTCCATGCAATTGTAAGGGATTTCAAGCGGAGGAGGTAATCAGAGGCGATTAGCGAGGCGGAGGCGCGGCAAACATTAGCGCTGTCGACGCGAGAGCATAATGAGCGGAATTAGCGGCCATTGTGCCCGCCCCCCCCTACCCCTCACGCACCCCGCACCCTGCACCCCGCACCCGCCGCGCCTGGACCTTGCGCAACCACCGACACGCACCCGCACGGAGCTGATGTTAGGTAATTGATTGCTTGTTATTGGCAACAACCAACCTGGAAGCAAAGCACTTCGCAGCACGATACACGTCGGCACCGCCTGTACTACATGCTACTTGCCGTATTCTGTAGACCGTAATTTGCTGGCGAGAATGAATGTAAAAAATGCTTCGTTTGTGATGACATATGTGGCCAGATACTCTTGATAAATGGTGAATAATATTTTATTGATATTATACTGTATTTCATACAACATTTATAATATACACTATACCACACATTTAAGAGGCTATAAAACCAAGAGCCTAATTTCACGACCGGATGCTGCCGTTCGTTAGTGGAGGGTAGTTGGCAAATGATTAGATATTAAAAGTCGAGGTGTGACGCAATCTAGCGCGCATTGTCCGCGCTGCGGTCGGTCACAATGCACGTAATGTTAATTACCGCGCGATTGTCGTCTGCCCACTGGACACTGCCCACTGCCCACTACACGATGCCAGAACCAGTGCTAACTCGCCGCTAGCCCATCATTGTCCGATTCTTAACTCACCGCTATTCATTATTCATATACGCCTTCAGATTTAATTCACTATTTTATATGTATTTCTGGTGAACCAACTTCTTACCTTAAGGTATTATTATGCAGAAAATATACAATCCTATTTAATGTTTATTTATAATTTTTTTTATCAAAACCGCAACAAACATTCAGAACATCGATATATTTATGCAGGCACTTTCGATTATTCAACGAATACTACGAATTTATTGTATTGCTCTGTTTTTTCGAATTTCCAAAACATACCTTTTAATTACCCAAATTAGACACGTGATTAATCTCTTGAATTCCATTCGGTTAAACATTGCTAATTGCTGTTAATATATGAAATCCGCACAATTACTGCGCTAATAGCGCTTTATTACAAAATTGAGACCAATTTACACGAAACCCAAATGTGTTACGTGATATTTCTCCCAAATGAAATTAAACTGTCCCTCATAATTGTGTGCATATTTTTGTCATACAATTTATATACTACAGTGTCACAAGCATACTCTGAGTGGGTAGCGCTTAAAGTAATTACATTAATTTATTTTTTCACTTATGAGTGGTTTTGAAGTCAGTTAAATTTTTATTAAAAAAAAAAATTATGATTAACTCACTTTACCCTCTAAGTTGCAGCAAACATAGACCCGGGGTTTTTCTCGTATGTTCCAGTTCACGTGGGATTTCCGGGATAAAAACTATCCTATATCCGTCTCCTGGTTCTAAGCTACCTCTGCACAAATTTTCAGCCAAATCGGTTAATCCGTTCTTGAGTTATAAAAAGTGTAACTAACACCACTTTCTTTTATACATATAAATATCATATCTAACTTTACTGGTGTTTATGCTAAAAAGACTTTCCTATTTATAATCCCTACTAATCCTACTAATATTATAAATGCGAAAGTGTGTAAGAATGTGTGTGCGTGTTTGCTATTCTTTCACACAAAAACTACAGAACCGATTGCAATAAAATTTGGTACGTAGATAGTTGGACAACTGGAATAACACGTAGTAGGCAACTTTTTATACCGATATTCCTATGGGATACGGGTAAAACTGCGGGGGAAACCGCGGGGCGCAGCTAGTATTATAAATACGAAAGTAACCCTACCTGTCTGTATCTTCTTCACATCTGACCCCATTTGGGTGAAATTTCATATGGATATAGCTTGATTCTCGTGAAAGGACCTAGAATAGTTTTTATCCTGGAAATCTCACGGGAACGGGGACTGCGCGGGACAGAGCCCGGGACTGTCTTCCTTTTCCTTATTGGTAATAGCATTCATAATATAATATTAGCATAGGAAGTAGGATAGAATGTATTTTGTATAAAATCATGTATTTTGACGATTCAAAAGTGATTCTAAAGAAGTTTAGCTGAATAAACAAATTAAGCAGTTATGGACATTCAATCTACTCGCACGAAACTATTCAACTATCTCACTGCTTCTAGACATAAAAATAGTGCACCTGTTTATTTGTACTTAAATAACAATATGAGGGAAAACAAAAATAAGACGTAACAGAAGAAAGCCGACATGCATGATATAAAGAGCGTGTCTAATGTCGCAGTCTTGGACACCGTCTGCATGGACGACCCTTAGAGTGAACTTGCCAAGCAGTGAAATCTTGTTAGTTTAAACTGCAACTTGTGACACACAGAAACCAAAGCACAGTCGCACCTGTACCCTCGCCTCGCTGAGGTCGAGTCGCATGGCCAGCTCCTCCCGCGTGAACACGTCGGGGTACTGCGTCTTGTCGAAGGCGCGCTCCAGCTCGTGCAGCTGGTACGTCGTGAACGTGGTCCGGCTGCGGCGCACCTGCTTCAAACGGGGACCAATAATCATCCCTTCATTTAACAATGAATAAGTAAGGGTAATAGTCAATTACTACAATTTGTCTACCGATCCTATTATGTAATAGATTTAAAATATTAGCAGTCTATTTACAGTTTATCTTTTCATCGTCCAATGTTTTTCTCTGAGCGGAGTTATGAATACTGAGCTAAATGAGTGAATCTCATTTTATAACTCTAAAATTGCCAACGTTATCATCAACTTGGTTAAACAAATATCAAAATTATTTCAGCAATAAAATAATGTCACGTTTTTACAATTGACAAACATAACATTCAACTATTTAGTTTAGGTACATGTAGCCAAGCTGGCTGGCTCTGAAAATCAGGCTTTGTTAAAAATTCATATTTTAAACTTCTCTCGCTACCTTTCACCACTAGCTTTACATACGAAATCTTTCAGTCGCTTTTTCCAAATTTAACCAAACTCGAAAATTATTGACTTGCTTAAGGAATGGTATGCAGTAGCGCAATTGATAAGTTATGTTAAGCAAGCTACCTTGCGTGGCCTGCTGGCGTCCAGCTCCAGGTGGTCGGGCAGCTCGGCGCTCGGCTCGGCGTCCGGTTCGGCGCTCGGCTCGGCGTCTTGCTCCACTTCATGTTCGGAGTCTGAGTGCACGCTCTCGCTTTTCAACTCCACGCCGTCTGTGATATATAGACGTGGAATTAGGGGATTGTAAACAGAGTTTTAGAAATATTCGTCGTATTATGTATAGTATCTTTTTAATTAATATTCAAAATAAGTTTTAGTAAATTATTTATTTATACAAATTAGAACTGAATTAGGTATATAAAGAGAGGTTAAGATTGAATACTTGAGTATATTTTGGTTACTGTATGTGAGTAAAACCGCCTGACTATCTCCTCGGTACACAGGCTAACGCGTGAGCGTAGAACTGAGATTATAGAGTAGTAACCCTAGAGCACACGGATCTTCACTTCATATGGGTAAACTTAACACTTAAAATAAGATTAGAATATAAGAGAGTACCCAACAGGAAAATCTTACGATACACACGCACGATCAACTTAGTAAAGTGTACCTACCTACGTAATAATACTGTCCTATTTGTGAACACCAAACAAAGCCATATGCAGTTCGCGAATAACATTATATCAATCAATGATACAATGCGACATGATAAACACGTTCATTTCAATTAGCATGCGATTACAGGGGAGGTCAATTGCTAAAACTTTTCCCATCGACCACGTGACATCGATCTTTTAATCCGAACTGAACCCGCTACAAGCCGCCACCCCAGAACCCTGTAATTATGGAGCCGTTCAAGGTAAAAGCGACCCAACGGCCCGAGCTTAAGCCGCAATTTGGCATGCCGCAGCATCGTCATCGCACTACCAGCAGTCAGTTGTCGACAAACAAAATACGCTTTTTGTAAAGCACTTAGCGTCACTCGACGTTAGTTGCGCTATTTATTTATTGTAATAGTATTTTTGTAGTTTTGTAATTGTTGCATGGAATTAGTACGGTACAAAGAGATTACAAGTTATTGTAAAGAGACGAGGGGCGACCTAATGCGGCACAATTATATTCCGCCGGCCCTGAACTCTCAGCTGAACTGACATTCGGTACAAAGTTCAGAATCACAATAATATGAAGACGCAAAGGAAATTTAATTATGTATAACACGTTAGAAAAAATACACTATGTCATTACAGGCTCGCTCATCGAAATTATGCAATTATATTCTCATTCATTATTTATGTTAGCAAGATCTAATACCTTGTAGGTACAAAGATAACAGTAGTACTTTTATAATGACGGAAGATTTGTAAATGATACCAAGCATTTCATGTAAAGACAATCATAAATTCCGACTCATAAAACCATACGTGCCATAGCCGAAAGCCAAAGTGCCAAAAACATCAATAAAACGTTGTCCTGGTTAAGATTGGGTCAAAATAAAATAAATCGTTCTGACTTGTCTGAAAAGCCCTTATCATATAAAATGCTTGTTAAATTGATCCGATCAAATATATCGACGAACAGATACAATATTTTATAAAAACGAACAAGTGCATCACTGCTTCAAAAGCAGATTTGCATGATGGCTGTGTTATTGGATTCTGAACCGTCTCCAATCGCGATACGGGTGTTCAGCCGGAGCCTGCAGAGCGAAGCCGGAGGTAGGCAGCAGGTCGCGTAACGAACAACACGTTGAGTGGCAATTTGACAGGATTAGCGCGACGCACAGATCATCGGCGAGCCTTTCCAGGTAATTGGCAAAAGCTACACGACAACTTATTAAACAACATCAATTGGCTACAATTGATACTACTTATATACATTATACTGTGTGCCATAATAAGTAATAAGAACACTCGTCAGTTTGTTTCAGCTGCTTCATTTATTTCATTGTTTCCTTGAAGTGAGACATACTTTTGAGAAAGTATAAAAATGTTACGAGAAAATTTTTAATAACTTCAAACAAAATGAGTCTTCATACTTGCTTCAATAAATGACTATATTATTATTACTACAGTCAAACACTAAAATTCTTTAAATGTAAATAATATACGGTAATACTAAACAGCTTGAAGATCGGCGTTGTGTGCAATGAAGGTTTTCTCGTGTTTTGCATGTTAAATATTAATGATGAAAAACCAACAATTGAAGCTAAGGTCATCAAAATTTAATCCAAGTACAAAAAAACATTGACATTTTCGCAGTCACTCATACTTATGCTTTTTCAAACCAATAAATCCCTAACTACAGGCAAACAGCGAAATACATAATATATAAATCAATAAATTAAGGCAACACTCAAAAGGCCATGAGATACTTGACTGAACGCACTAAAACTTGTCAATTTATGCATCATCTTCTCAGATGTTGCTAGTTAATTGTCGACTAGATTTCCGTCCTCAATTTTTATTGCTCATTCCCTTAAAAAACTTAAAAAAATCTTTCATTTTCCTCATTAGAACTGGTATGGAATGAAATTCCCCTGCGCCTGTCTTTTCATCGAAGTCCAATTAAAAAAATGTGCATAGTATCATTTAAGGTACTAAAATCCGGTATTGTCTAATAAAAAAACAAAGGCTTCAAGCTGTATTTATGAATACAAAAGAAAAGAGGATAATACGTAACGTAAGTACTGCTGCATCAGTATGATTCCTCAACAAGCGTCAGATCTCATTAAAAAATATATTAATCACTGGGCGGAATGTTAGATCTCATGCAAAGCAATCTTGCGATATGGTAACATCTCACAACTTTAGCAATCGCCTTGAACACAATGCGCCCTCATCGCGTTCCGCAGCCTGTGCTGTGTATCTGAAGCGACTACTGACTACTTCCACTACTCTGCTTTGTGTCGAGGGCTCTCTCAGGCCGCGCGGAATGCGATAAGTACAATATTTGGTTTACACACAATGTGTCAACACAATATTACTAATACCCGCTATTATTCGGCCTATTGCGAGCCGCCCTACCGTGAACTATTACATATTTTAATAAGCATTTAACCCCGACCCTCCCGGGCTATTTTAATCTTTATAAGAAGCAGTTACAGCCTAAAATTCAGTGCATTGTGTTATTCTGTAAAACTAATACAAATCCGATATAATGAAGCCGCGGGGGGCCGAGGGTGCTTTCAAAGAAAAATCGAAAATTACAAGTTATTAAAGATTATTTTATAGAGTTATGATTTTTATATTCTAAAGAGTAAACATAGGCAATGTTGGTGGTTTAATGTTGCTAATATGTTTACGTATTCTTGGGAGTATTTTAGTCTAGATGTTTGTCCCGGCTTATCAAATATCAAAAATATAAAGTATAGCCTAAGTTTCCAGCAAAAAATTTTTACACTACTTAAATTATACGTTAGGTACCAGCAATTTGGTATGTATGTAGCTACCTATTGCAAAGGCATTTTTTCAATCGTTATATCGTTCGAATCGAATGTCCGATTTAAAGTATTTTACAGGTATTGAAACGGTCTTTAAGAAAATCTCATTAAATGAAGGAGAAGGAATTAATAATATGGTGCGATTATTTTCGGAACTTTTATCAACTTTTAAAATGCACGAAATACATAATTATACTGGCATAACTACAGTAGTTGGACATATTATGGTTCCTTAATACGTACATTGTAGAACATTTTTTGTTCTATAGTCAACAGTTTCCGCAGAGCACGCGAAAACAGATTTTTATGACAAGTGCTTTCATACCTTGGGTTATATTATGGCATTTTTAGATGGGATCCTCATTTTTTTTAATATAATATGGCCATTATCTCAGTAAAGATGGAGCTTTCTAATAGTAAAAGAAATTTTGAAATCAGTCCAGAAGTTTTTGTGTGAAAACATTACAAACATACGTACAAAATCACAAATCTTTCCACTTTGTAAAATAAAAGTTAAGATGAGAATTAAATCACAAAATAGCATCGGTTTTTATTAATTATGTACAATTACATGTTCAATGATTCATTTTAATTAATAATTGGATAATTTCGAGTCTTGGTGATTAATTATTACCTAGATATAATTAATTCACTTATGAAAATTAATTTAAAATGTAATCAATAAAATTACCGAGATTAACAATATCATTATTATATTTATGGAAATCATCGAATAAAAAAGGTCTATTAAGTAATTGATCTATAATTAGCAAAACATAGAACAAATAAACCGTAAATACACCTTAAAATAACTAATCCGAATTAAACTTTATTTCAGTATGTGTTTCCATTAAGTATACTTATTTGTAAAATGTTAGTACATAATTGGATTGTTTATTTCTCAATGTTCAAAATGTTATGAAATACAAACTAAAAGGAAGCTCGAACTCAATGCAAGCTCTGTACCTAAAATTTATAATAACTCTTTAGTTGTATTAATTAACATACCGGATTTAGCATTAGCAATGAATTAATAAAAATCGGTATTTTGAAGAAATTTAACAGTTTCGTCCTAGTATCAAGTGTCACAAATTTGCTGTATATCTGCGATAGGTAAAGAGTACAAGTACGAGTTGAATTTTAAAAGTTCTCGAAGAAGCCCGAGATGCAGAATGACTAACTTGTCGTATTCTCATTAGATACTAGCCTACTCGCTACTGAGTAGTATAAGTAGCTACCATTGGAATTGGAAGCTAATAAACATTTTATAATTTGAATTTCTTCTACACATTAATGAGTAATGTAATAACGCAGATCCTTACATCTACGCGAGACCTTAACTGTCAGAAAATTATACAAACCCACTGACCACTTTTTGATTTCTAACGCTTGAAGTGTGTAAACATAACTACTTTTCATAAATTTTAATTACCTTTTGTAATTATCTTTTTATTATTAAATAAGGTACCGAAACGAATTATACGCTACTAATATTATCTTCCGTGAAATATAGTCCAATTGTTTGAAATATTTAATGTTAGTTTTGAATCAATATGAAAATTGATTACTAAGCAATTGCATGCAGGCGTTCTTTCAATATGTCTTCGTATCCCGATTTGCCTGATAAATGACAGAACTTTAATCCTATTAAGTATTTACTTACAATAAAGCGAATAAAATAAAAAAAACTATCCCCTTTATTCCTATTTGTATTGAGGCACTGTTTTTACTGATGTAACTGCCAAAAAAAAAAGAAAACTGGCCAAGTGCAAATCAGACTCGCATACCGAAGGTTCCACAGAAGCGGTCAACTTGTGCTATCTTGTAAGCACGTTGACCTTAACATAAGTTAGATGTCTTAAACCAATGCTGAGATAAAGTGGAAGTTAGTTTTCATATTTATGACTTTCTTATCTTTCATTCACATTAGCTACAAGATTGCTTCCTAAGTACTCTAGGGGTTCTGTTGTGATATTGCATAAACATGCTTGTAGGCTTAATAATTATTATAAATATCAAAGGGTGTTTGTTTGTATGTCTTCTCGCAATGGAGCGATTTTATTATAGGATTTTGTCTGAAACGTTATAGGATAGCGGGCGAACTAATTAAAGTATCCAAAATATTACCATTGGAGACGTGGCGGTGCCCCAGTATGCTGTCGATGGTGTAGGCCACGCCGCGCCGCGCACTCGACATGCCGACACTAACGCACTAACGCACTTACGCACTAACACACTCACGCACTATCCGTCCCACACTTTAGCTGTTATATTGTCCTACCCAGTCACTTTCACTTCATTATTTAAAAAAAAAATCAAAGACAAGCTGTCAATAAAAAAATCACGATAACGTTACAAAATATTTGGGAAGGTGTAACCCAAGCTTTAGAGTTCGAAAAATTATCAAATGATTATTTCAATAAAAATATAATTGAACAAATGATTCCGCGACTGCAACTTTGAAGTTTCGAAAGACGGTAATGTGATTCGCGATCGACGTGTGACCTCGCAGAACTTTTGTCAAACTTTGACTGAGGTCTGTAACTTATTGTAGAGGTCCCGCCTCGCAAGGGTTATCGTCTATCTCTCTCTCGCGCACTCGCGAAGGTATGGCGCCGTCCCGCTCGCGGAGCCCGCCCCGGAGCCCCGCCATTGGCCGGTTTAAGTGGGGTGTGTAAAGTGCACTGTTTCTACTTGATGTCAGTAAGATGCAACTAACCTCGCCGCTTATTAAATTAGCCCATAACTATTCTAATTACTGCCACTATGCTTGGCTATTTGATATTTTATTGGTTTTTATTGCATATTGAATACTTTTGTATTCCTTCGTACCACTTTACTCACAATGCATAAATAACTCATTAATTGTCTACTGCGGACATTTTTATTATTTATTAATAAAATTTACAAAGAAAGTGGTAATTTTTATTATTTTTTATATGAATAATAATGTATATTTTTACTTTATGTCTCAAACATTAATGTACAAACCTTGATACAAACCAAACAAATTCATCTCCTGTCAAACCCATTCCAAGAACACACGTAAGTACAATCACACTTAATGAAGGCTAACACGTTGCCATTGTTTAGCTAATCGCGCCTCTTACCTACACGAGTTTCGAGGGTAGCTGAGCCCGAGTCGCTAGTAATCTTAAAGCCAAGTATTATTTGCAGATTTAAAACGTGATTAAGGAAATGCGTCATCGAGTCCAGCAGTGGGGCGTGAGAACCACCCTCGCGCCTGCTCACTAATCTTCTGCGACGTAATCTTCGGATAATATCTTATTTTTGATTAATTTGAAGTATTTAAAACACGAGCAGCATTGTTTGCGAGGCATTACCGGGTGTAATCGGTTTGTGGAGAGCTGCCTCGCCTGAGCCGAGCTTAGCGTTCCCGAGAACGCGCTAGCCGCATTATCTCGTCTGTTATCCGTGTTGTTCTGCATGCACTAGCACTTATTGTGTTCCATTATTAAGTATCATTTAAATAAGAAATCTTGATTGACTCGTTAAATCTTGTAGTGCAATACGCAGATAACAAGGTTATAACGTATACTTAGTAGATTTTATCAGGAACTTGGGAGTTGGCTATGTAGGTATGTTTTATTATTTTAATATTAGATTGTTCGGAAACGATATTTAAGTGTGGCTTGAACCATTTTGCATTTTTTTTTTATTTCAATGATTACTAAAGGCTCATGGTCATGATGCATCAAAATAAACTTAGTGGCTTCGGTCGATCAATTACGACTTACGAGTATACCTAATCATATACTCTCGTAGCTTTTCTTACAAAAGTTTTGATTGTGAATGAAATCCAAAAATACAAAATAACAAAAATTTTGATGTTGGTTTAAAAATCTAAATCTATTTACATTAAGTTCGGCCTAATTTGTAAGTTTGCATCACCTACAACACTACTACACAACCAGTAGAAACTATTCGGCTCGAATAATAATCACTTTAATGATAACCTATTATTGTTTCTCGGCCAGTTGTCTGCTGGTGGGCTCTCGAGTCCTAACGTTCGATTAGGATGAGCGACAAAGACAGTTCCGCTGGCGTCTCTTTGCCGCGAATTAAGGCAATTTTCTCAAAGCCGGAAAATAAAATAATAGCCGGCCCATTAGCGATCTGTTGTGTGCTCCCTTCCTCTCCCCCTCCCGAGCGAAGGCAGCCCGCTAATCGGCGGAAATGAGCGCGGAGTGAGTCTCTTTGAGCGAAGAGGAGTTTCATTCCGACTCATTTAACGTCTCCGCCAGAACCAGCGACTTGCCAACTCGCCAATTAAATACAGTCAATGACTCGTCTCTTCTTTACGTGTGTCACTTTGGTATTCCATTGTGAGGCCTCTTATTGTTCTACCGTGACTTCGTCTACCATCGAGCGCCCATCTCCGGTGTCTACTCTGATAAAATGTATAAATTTAAATGCATAAATGAGATTATAAACAAGACTGCGCTAGCTAATCCATCTAATCAATAAAATAATTATGCTTTTTTTTTGCAACCACAATTTTAAATCAAATATTATAATCACAACCAAAGGCGGTTGGTAAGTGCTTACTATGGTGCATGATCTGACACAACTATGCTTTATAAATGATGCAATAAACTGATTTTAGTTGAGTAATAATAAAAAAATATAATTTTACGGTTACATAACTTGTGGGTTCTCGGACAAGGGACATAGCAGTGAAATGGATAATAGGTATACAGTTGTGGGCACTAGGGCACCACGGCTCGCATGTTTGCTTCATAAACATGAGGTTTTTCACGAGTTACGTACAAGTATTTGATCCTGTTCCTGTCACATAATTCATTCAATACGGTCTGAGACGATTATTACGAAACACAAAGTTGATACCAAGCGCCAGTTGGGTAGGATAATAATTTTGGTGAATGTATAATTGTTTCGGGTTAGCTAACGAAGCCGCGGCACATCCGCGCACGGGCGGCTGGAGCGGCTGATCGCGTTCCTGTTGCCGCCCTTTGAGCGCACCGGAACGAGGCGCATCCGCTGCTCAGGGCTGGCGAATACTATGTTTGCTTTTGTATGCGACCCTCTTACTTCTTCTATAAACTATTATTATCCGCTAAAATATAACAATGCCCTTGTGATAACTTATCGAATGATAAATGTTATTTATACATATATTTATTTATTTTGCTCTTCAACAAAGATGAAGAAGAGAGAAGTAATTTTTTGGGCGGCCTTATCACTTAGACATGATCAACCAGTCAACCCAGGCAAAAAGTAAAAAAGTTGGCAAGGGACACCCGGATGGAACGAAGTTCCTTTCGATTAATTAGTGAAGGAAATTTAGTAAAATTTTGTTTTTTTTTGCGTTATAATTAATATTTTTTTTATTAATAACAAATATAATGTTATATAAACTTAATCAGTAGGCTCTGTTCAATGCGCAATAGAAATGAAAATATCTGGCTTGCTTTCTATAAGAGAGAGAGAGAGAGAGAGACAGACAGAGAAACATGCGACGCTACACAGCTTACAACTTTTCGTAAGAATTTTTTCCGTCTAGCCCCCTTTCACAACGCGCGATAAGGAACTTCGTTCCAACAAGTTAAGATTAGTTTCATATTTTCTTTTCGATACATTTTTTTAAAACATTTATACAACGCCATCTGGTTTAAATAAATAAAACTATTTGAATGTTCCCATTTCGATTGCATTAATTTGGGTAAAAAGAATGTCGGTGAAGTTTGATAACGTTTTACTTAGTTTAGACGCAGAATTCGACTTTGTTAAAAAATAATTTGTTGCATATTTCTATTTTAGATAATTATAATGCACAAGTACACTTGTTACAAATAATCAGATGATACTGCAATACATAAGGAAACGACCTAGTTTTTAATAAATTCTTGGTGTATGAAAAAAAGTCAGACCTATATTTTACCTTTTACTATACTAGGTATTCATTGCGCGAGACGCACTTTGGAATACAGTTTCAGCATTTTATTCATTAAATACTACTATTGCAATTGAAATATCGCAATAAATACATTTATTTTATTAATTTATTGCAGGCTAGTTAGCAGCGGGGCAGCCCTGCGGCTCAGTGTGCGATATTACACGCGACACGGGACTCGCTAATTGTGACACGCCGCGACATCGCGCGCGCGCGCGCGTGTGTGTGTGCGTGTGTGCGTGCGTGTGTGCGCCTCACCATCCGGGTCGTCTATCTGACAACTAATAAATACATATTTTAAGTTACAGTGTATGTGAAAGATAACTGATGGGGACGAGTGCACTTAAAAATATAAAAATAAACATAAAAAATACTGCATTAATTTTTGTCTTTGAGAGACAAATAATATGAAATAATTTACATAGTGAATAACTAATACCTGTCTATTTTCGAATGTAATATACCATATTTGAAGTTTCAGCCATGATTGAAACTAGCTCATACACGCTGTTTACATCGCATCTTAGAAAAGAGACGGCATTACAAAGGCGTGAAAATTTGCCATTTTAATGAAGAAATGACGACAATGATAATTATTAATGACTACATAATATTATGTTATCGCTCTCGAGGTTTGCTTTAAAAATCGATAGATGTCGCTACGGTGGTTTTCGACGGAAACATCCCACGTAAGAAAATGCGACAATTTACCGACAACACGCGGTCTTTATGCCTATAAAAAGGTTGTACTCAAGTAAATAACATTATTCTATTTGTGAAAAATTTATGGGTAGTTACGTTGCCGAGATTAAAAGCCGTCAAAGTGTCAAGTCAATTCAAGTCAATCAAACCGACTTGGTATTACATTGATCTCACAACCTTTTACGGTAGAGAGACTGAGTTGCGAGACTTGGATTTTTTTACAGGATGTTTTTGATGGCATCTCACTTCTTTTTGTTAAGTCCTACTTTTTGGTACCATCTACTTTTAAGGATTTTTAAAAATTAATCATTATATTATAAACATTGCGGATTTAATTATATTATTAGTTTTCTTTCTTTCATCGCGGTATTTTCGAGCAATTTATTTCTTAGATTTCCGTACTTCATGCCATGTCCTATCATGTGCCTTTTATTTCGTCGACTATTTTACAAGTTATTATCTTTACATAATAAAAGAGACACGAAAAGGGTGTGTTTAGCCCAGGAAACTTAGCAAGGAACATAAGTCCAATTTGTATGGAAAGGCATATTTATTTTCATAATTCAACATATTTTCCTATGGGAATGTTGTTCAGTTTCATGGTCTACAAACACCCTCACCCACCCTGTAACCCCTTCCGTTATGCCTCATATAGTAGTAACTATCTATACCCATTATTTTCTATTATACAGTAATAATGATTCATTAACTGCTAATGTAACCTTGTAATCCAAGTTTAAAAAAAAGCATTTATATGGGATTACAAAGTTATTCATACAGTCGGTGTATTTAGAAAACTGGACCGAAATTACAGCATATTTAGACTTTCCCATGACAAGGACACTAAACTCTATTTGTATTGTGCCTTGGACTTTTGAAGATCGGTGAGTCAGTCAATGAGTGACCAAATTCGGAAACTTTAACAAGTTGTTATTTTTAAAGTACTGGTTCAAATTGACTGAAATTTTAAATATACCATGTTTATACAATGCCTGATTAGTTACTGAAAATTCAGGCTTCTTGTTTTATCCACAACGAAATTATAAAATAGCCGAAAATAGCCTGAATTGCTTCGAGAAAAGGATGGTACGGCCGTGATGCTTTTTTTGCTCAACTTGGTGGGATTTTGAGATTACGTCATGTTCATTTATGTAATATTAACTATAGCATTTTAGTGTAATGTGGTGAAAGCTTAATATATACTGTATTCAGGAGCCAAGGGTGGTTCACTAGCGTATAATAAATATGTACCGACATTGTTTTAGTATTTCGCACATTATTGAGTGCACAGACGTATATATCGGTTTTAGTGCTATTGAATGTGTATGAGCAGATGTCAAACTTATTCTTTATTTGATTTATCAAGTTTGTTAGAGAGATTCCATCCTTATTGACTGTGACCGTGACCCTATAGATCAATGTGATAGAAGTACAGGATGTCATTTAAAAAATGAATAGTCGGTTAGATTCACGCGTAAGACAAGTAAATTTTCGGATATCTGGGAATGCAGTTTTCTATTTTTTTCGAAAATAATATTGTTTCTTCTGAGAAATACTTTCTATCTACAGTATGAAGAGTATTTTCCAATCAAGTGGCAATACATATACAAAAATTATGTACCAATGTCTGCTTAAAATAGAAAGTAAAGTAAAGATCATGGGTTCCAAAATATAAATGTACTATATTATGGTGCGTTAGAAAATCCCGTTAAATTATAAAGGGACTTCTAGGTAATGAGTATAGTATTATGTTGTCTGTGGTACTGAGAAGTTACGTGTTGACGGGCAGTGTGGTAAAGGTAGCGTAAAGTGGAAAACAATCTCTTTTAATGTGGATAAATAAATTTTTTACTAAATGTTTATTTTTTGTCATGCCAAGCTAAAGCCCAAACATAATCTTATATCTTTAAACGGGCAATTCTTATATTTTTTTTTTTCTAGAAAATGTCATATTCGTGTATTATTCGTGTTTTATCGACTTAAACTTACTTTTTTAACAAATAGGAGGCGTTTTAGTAGTCCCAATTTATTATGACTCTTCCTGACATCTATTGGCGAATAATAATACTATAAATGCGAAAGTTTGTGAGGATGGATGCATATGTATGTGTGAGTCTGTTACTCTTTCACGCAAAAACTACTGAACCGATTGCAATGAAATTTGCTTCGTAGATAGCTGAACAACTGAAATAACACATAGACACTTTTTATACCGATATTCCTACGGGATACGGACTTACGCGGTTTCGACCGCGGGTCACAGCTAGTATACCATTAAATGAATATATTAAAAGTGTCTTTGGATTTATCCACCCTGATAAATCCAAAATCTTGATTCACCTACATAGCTGAACATGTGTTAGGCTACCTGGTTACACTGAACTGAAGCGGTGCAGGCGGAGCAGGCGGAGCAGGCGGCGCAGCAATACAGAGCGAGAGGTTTGCAGTTGGCACTCATCGCGCCTCGCGCATTGTGGCGCGGCGTCGAGAGGCGAGAGGTCTCAGCCCTCGGCCCTCAGGCCGCAGCCCTCAGGTGCCGAACAATGCTAAGCGGATAACACGCTATTGAGTGCTTAATGGCGCCCCTACGAACCATTAGCGATCGCAGCCGCGCCGATAATATGTCGCTCGCGATATGTAACGACACTCCATAATCGTCTTTCATTTATGCAATAAACGTTCACCGTACTTTCTTCATTCCTCATGCAATATTTATTCGTATCATAGTTTCTATCTCGCAAAATTAACAGAAAATTTAAATAGAATTTTTTTATTTTATTTTATTATATTTTTTATAGAAGTTTCTAACTAATATTTTACACCTTTTGATATACCGTACATACTTTACTTAAAAAAGGATCGCCACATTGTGATGTCTTCTTCTTTTTCTTACATGGCAACTCGAATTTCCACGGAGGACGGATTCAGTATGAGCTTGTATTAAGCGTACTCGGTGCTAAAGAAAAACAACGGGTGGGATGTACGTACTGCTTTGAATAACGTTCTGACATGGAACTGTATAGCCTGACAAGGAATTAATATCAGTTATAGACAACACAGAACGTTATAAAATCTTGACACAAAGAATATAATGATATCGACACATTAAGGCTGCTCATTCGAACAAATAAATAATCTAGCCCTGTCTGGCAAGCATGGCGAAACCAGTAATATTGCAAAAAAAAAAACATACATTCATTTGTAGCTAAACAGTTGCTAATTCATTGCTAAAACCTCGATTTAGTTGCTCGTGCCGACCCCTAGAAATCAATAAAAATAAAAAAGCTAAATAATCTAATTTAAGCAATAACATTTGTATTCCATTAAGGAGTAGAGAGAAAGAAATAAACCGTAATGGATATTTGGAGAGGGATTGAGAAAGGATTGACGAGAGGAATAAAGGAAAGGAATGGGAAGGGTAAGGAAAAGGATTTGGGCCTTCGGCTCCCCCACTCACCGAACGAAACACAGCAGTAGGCTATTTCACGCCGGTCTTCTGTAGAGGTGTAGTACTTCCCCGGTGCGAGCTGGCCCAATTCGTGCCGAAGCATGCTCGACTACCACAACATAAATCGTATTTTTAACCTATAAAATTAATTTTACATTCGACTGTATTTTTTTGAGCTTAAAATTTGATTTAGACCGACAATTTGAGAAGGTTTTGCTTTGTGATAAGACGATTATAAATGAATGCATATTTTATCACTTCCAATACGACTAGCCCAGCGAAATGACTCTGCTTTATTTTAAACAACAAAGCCGTAGAAACTTGTAATGCGGTAGCGATCGAGATTAAACATTATTTAGCAAACCGATTTCATACTTTGGAAACAATTACGAGCGATTGGAATCCATTAAAGCGCGCCTCGGTATCGGTTAATGCGAAACCACTCAAGGCTGAGGGTCTCGGGCGGCGGCACAATGCGCGGCAACAATGCGCTAATGTGTCGCGATACTCCCGCCGCGCCCGCGCCTCGCCCGCGCC
This sequence comes from Zerene cesonia, assembly GCF_012273895.1. Classification (NCBI taxonomy): domain Eukaryota; kingdom Metazoa; phylum Arthropoda; class Insecta; order Lepidoptera; family Pieridae; genus Zerene; species Zerene cesonia. Next base: position 3,378 of record NC_052126.1, on the reverse strand, counting down.
GCGCCCGCGCCGCCCCGCTCCAGGGCTGCCGCTCTGCCGCAGCCTGCCCGCTGGTCGCTCCGTCCACTATCTAAGAACGATTCTTATTAACAAAATCAATCATGCTAACTTTACAGTTTACACAATATGCCCACATGATAGATGTTGATACAGAATAAATCAATCAATTAATAAATTATACATCTTTTACCTTCGCTCACACAAGTTACATGGTAAAGCTTTTTTTTGTATTTTTTGCAAAACTATAATGATTCTGCGAACCACATGCCGTACGTAGCTCAGGCTTCTCCCTCCCGCGTCTCGTCCTTTGCTTCCGGCACGATTAACTTGTGAAATGGTCCTCGTTGGACAACTGTAATATTATGGATTGCTAGCAATGCCTCACGGTTTCACTCGCGTTGATACCAAATCTCGTGGTAGTGGAGTCTTGTAAAGTGTAAACCATTTATTCTTGTTAGCATGAGAACTTGTTTCACTTATTTTTCTTGTTTCTAATTACTTCCTTACTTCCTTTTACAGTATTAGATACATAAGTTTACATTCATAATATGTTACTTAGCATACAGGTATTGAAAAATTATTTATTTGAGTTCAGTAATTTTACCTTGGTTATTATAATATTTTTTTTAAATAAAAACAATAATTCGAAATGCATTTTTGTCTTAACTTATGGAATAATTCTTGCCATTATGTAACGATTCATCGTCGATGGGTTTACAGTAGATATTGGCACCCCTTGCCCGTAATTACGTAAAAATGAGGATGAGCATTAATACAGATGTATGAATAACATTGACCGCCTCCTTGGCATAGTAGTTAACGTGTGAGCGTAGAACCGAGGAGTCCTAGGTTCGATTCCCGGTGGGGTTTGGCAGGACACACTACTCCTTGTCCATAAAAAAACCGATCAATGAAACAGATGTATATCATCTGCCCCATACCCCACTACATACACACGGGACTTCCCTATGAATAACATTATGGTGTGATTATTGTCGAAAATTTAATCAACTTTTATAATGCTAAAAGAACATAATTATTCTGGCATAACTACTAGCAGCAGTTGGGCATTTGGAGTGCGGATTTTTTGTTGATGATATCGTAGGGTTCAGTTTATATAAATATTTTTATGAAAAATTGAAAGTTAGCAACCCTGAATAAAACATGTAAATATCAATATTGGAGTGAGTATTGAGAGGTTTAAGTAATTACTCTTTCACAAGTAGGCATTGCTCTTTCACAATACAATGGTACCCCCCGCCCGCCCCGCCTCGCCCCGTAAACGATATATTTATATCTTTACGTGTTTAATGTCAAATGCTTGAGAAGTTACCATTTATAATAGCGCACTTGGCTATATATGTGTATATGATTTTAAACAGTCATTTATTTCCAATTATTTTCTTGGTACTTACCTAGAAAAAGACTAGATAAGATTGATATAAATATGCTCATGGACTTTTATAAAAAAAAAAAATCCTACTGAAAAACAAAACAGAACAAAAAGAAACTCAAAATATGTATTCTTTATTTGATTCTTATAAAATTGAAAACTATTTAAGAAGTGACTAAGACTACCATTTTAGTAAGAAAGAAAGAAAGAAAAAATATTTATTTGGCAACACGAAACACAAAAACACAGATGAAATAAAAAATAATAAAACAATAATAATAAAAACAAAAGTAAAAAAAAAATAAAAAAAACATTATTGATACCCACAACATCCACAGTTCTATTACCGAAAAATTAACGAAATACCTTGAATTAAAAGATGAAATCATACGCATGTGGCACATCAAAAATGTAGATATAGTTCCAATAGCAATTTCAACAACCGGAGTCGTTCCTAAACAATTACATCGTTCATTAGAAGCCTTAAATTGGCCATCGTATACTATTATTAATATCCAAAAAGCAGTTATTTTAAATACATGTAGGATAGTCAGAAAGTTCTTACAAACAGATGTGTAGGGAATCGCTAGATAATATTAATTCCTAATTTTATCAGTAAATGAATCTATTTACTTGGCTTAGGCCCGTAATAGGTCACTAACCGGTTAAAACCCGAGATGTATGAAAGTACATGAAAACAAAAACAAAAGTAAATAATAATAGCAAAAAAAAAGTATAACAATAGCCACCCACAGTACCGCTAAAAAGGATCTAGTTCAGCTTGTGCCAGGCGTTGGCCTGGCGCTGATTTTCAACTAGATCCTAAGTTGTTCCGAATCACGGATGCAAAACGACGCATATAGAAATAATAATAAAAATAGTGTACTTAAAATAAAATAAACATTTATATATATACATACATAAATATAGCAATACATAAATTACTTAAAAAAAGACTCATATTAAAATGTCGTCTATGTATCATAGTCGACTACGATTTACAATTATTGACAAAATTTGTATTCTGCCAAAACTAGATTACATCTGTAATGGTGTCGAAATTGAATTGTACCTAATGGTGTGGTGTGGGTGGTGTGGACCAGGGAGACTGTTCTCAGTGTTGTTAACGGAAATATCCCTGAACCTGAACTATCATGATGAAATCACCAATATTCGTGTAACCTAATGAATGAAACCTTGATGAAATCATCAAACCACTCGTTAACCGTACTGGGATATTTTCGCTGACAACATTCACCACTCCACAGTCCATATTTGTAAAAAAAAAAATTAAATAGGTGCTACTGTCACGCTTTAATCGGTGAAGAAGATAATTTTTAATAGACGAGGTGCACGGTGAGCATCACGTCTATTAAATAATCATAACATTTACCACCGGTTCGAAAGGCCGTTTCTACAGAGAAGAGCCGGAGCTGGCAAGAAACTCTTTTAAAACCATGTTGATTTTATATTTTATTTCTACATAAGTAATGTGTACACTATAACGATGCCAAATAGCTGTCTTGTAGCTTATAAGCCACAACATGCCAAGGATTTTCATTTTCATGTATTCAAAAACAGGTTTTATATTTAGCACTACTAATTTATTCAATACTATGAAGAATTCTATAGTAATAACATTGTCCTAAAAATTATATTTGTTTATATCTGTGATCTGAAAAGATTAGATCATTAATATATAAAAAAAGACCCCCAAAACAGATTCCTGCGGAACACTAATGTTAACCCGAGCACCGCTAGAAACTTCCCCATTAACGACAACAGTCTGTACTATTGATTTAAGAGGTAGGGCAGGAGTATAAGGAATTTAACAATCCCGCATCCCGGTGATTAAATAAAGCATTTTTGAATGACGCATGTAACCATTCCTCGTCATTCTACACACACTCCACCAGGCTTGGGTTAGGTTAGGTTTTGGGTTAGGTTAGGTTTTGGGTTAGGTTAGGTTTTGGGTTAGGTTAGGT
>NC_052125.1:4686528-4688655 GCF_012273895.1 Zerene cesonia | reverse complement strand
GGGGGGTTATGGTGGTCAGGTAGTGGTTGAGTAACAATCAATTGAAATCTTAGACCAGTCTTTTATAGAAAACTTTGTACTCCATCACTCACCTTTTTTTTTTTAAGTGGGGAAATCTTGCATAGATATGTTTTCCGTCGAGCCACTTAAGTGAAGGGGCTACGGGAGCTGGTTAAAATTTCTCCGCGACCAAACTCCTTCACTCACCTCATATTATATTACATAATTATCACATGTTGTATAGTTTAGAGTTTATAGAACTATGATGAAATATTAATTTCATAACTTAGCATAGCCATGGCGTTTGAATAAGATTCGGTGCTGCAATTTCTTTTGGTGTTCATTCTAAAATAATATTGTACGTTGTCATGTTTTCGTTTGATATTTCAACAATTTTTATTATCACTCCCTACGAATTATCAATAATATCTGAGACCAGTGTTCCAAATTCAAATACCAACGAAGCTGTCGCGCAATCATCGTACCATAAAACACATGTTCTTTTTTTGTTTTCCATTTTTGAAAAATACTAATTCTCTTATTTCAGAATCTGCCATTCGATATACACAATAAATACCGTTTTACCGCAAACTTTTTCGTCTACATGTTGACTGGTATTTCTGCGCCATTCGTCATTCTCGCATTCCAAATGAATAAATCCAAATGAAAAATAAGGGTAAGATTTTATCATCAATTTCTTATTTATCTTTTATATCATTCATGTTTATTTAAAACCAAATAACGACAATATTGCTAGGAACGCGCAATAACCTATAAACAAACATTTTACACAATAGCTGTATGGCAGTCATTGACACAATTTTTCACTTATAAAGAATTTTAGTACCATTAAACTAAAATTAATGTAAAATAAACATCATTTATTAAGACAAAAATACATAATATTTGAAAACAGTAATTGATATCCACCAAGATAATATCGATACGAAATACAAGCAACGACACAGGTACCAGCTAGGTTCAAACGAGTTTTATGCAAATAAGCATAAAACTGCAAATAAGCAAGCTTTGAAAGCACGTTGGTCCAATGCAGTGCTCAATAATTATAAGGAAAATATATTTTATCCTCTTTTCCTTATTTGCGTCTAACTATAGGTATACTTCACACTTCCATTAAACTAATTGTTTATGTTACTACGAGAATTCATGAATTTGTCGTTATGTTATTATTTCTCAAGCTAGCATTCCAACCCGGCTTCGCCTGTGGTACATATTACAAAGCCTATAGCACTCAGGGATCATGTACCTATCTAACGGTGAAAGAATTTTATGAAATCAGTCTGGTAGTTTCTGAGATGAATGCCCTCAAACTAACTTTGTCTCTAACTCTATTTATAAGAAAGTTTCGTGTCAGAATGTTCGTTTCCATATTCCTCCGAAACGGCTGGGCCGATTCTCGTAGAATTTTGTGTACACATCGGGTATGGCTAAGGATCAGTAAACATCAATTTATTATTTTTACTCTCTTCAGTTTGTATCCAACACGTACAAGGAAATAATAATTCAGTTTTCCAACCGACGTATTTATATTTTATACGATACATAAAACATAATAAATGATGTTTTATTTATATCATCATCATCATCATCATCATCAGCTCTTATATATATTCCCACTGCTGGGACACAGGCCTCCTATGAGGGTTCAGGCCATAATCCACCACGCTGGCCAAGATGTCACATGTCGTCGAACTTTTGATTCTTGGACATGCCGGTTTCCTGACGATGTTTTCCTTTACCGTTTTATGTATATAAGAAAAAAAAATATAAATTGTTCAATATTGAGTTTTTGTATAAAACAATTTATATGTAGTAGTACATAGTTCATGTATCTCAATTGCCTAATTTTTAAAGATCCTTACCGAAAGCACAGATTATGTTAAATACTATACTGCCGCCAATGCCTGTAGTGATCCATTTTTATGTAGATAATTCTAACATTACATAACACTAAGGTATTCAATTATAATAATATATAAGGTTATAAAATTAAGTTTATATCCTAATAATAAAAATATGAAAATGCGACAGTTGAAATCGAAAGTTTGTGAGGCAACTTTTTATCCCGATATTCCTACGGGATACAGACTTATGCGGGTAAAATCG
>NC_052125.1:4677504-4686428 GCF_012273895.1 Zerene cesonia | reverse complement strand
CTGGCATCGAACCAAGACAACAATTGTTAAATTAAATTTTTTTGTCGTTCACGACTTTCCCCTATCTTTTCACCTATAATTTCACTATTCAGATCCCATCCTCTTCCTTGGTGGCGTGCTTCAGCCGCACGCCAATATGCACTTAACCCTTCCCCAAATTACACGGGTTTTAGTTTCTTAACTGTAACTTTACAGGTTTAATAAAGGTACTAAAACTATAAAAAAAAATCCAGTGCAGTACTACACATGACCTCTCCCCGCGCACAGTCCCGGCGCACTGACCTTGGCGGCGTGCTTGAGGCGCTCCATGTCGGGGTGGTGGTGGTGCTTGCCGCTGGCGGCGGCCGTGGCGGCGGCCAGGTCGCGCAGCGCGGCCGCCGCGTCGCGCGCCGCGTGCAGCACCAGCACCTGCGGCTCGCTGCCGCCGCGCCCCAGCGACAGCGCGCCCTGCTTCACCACCTCGCACAGCTGCACTGCAACCCCACCGCCACCGTTATACCACGCGACCAGCTGACCGACACCGTTCAGTGGCAGGATTTACACGACAGACACGAGGTGTTGCTACTCATGTACTATAAATATCAATACAGTGTCATACGGTACATCTATAACTTATTCAGCCGCAATTTAAAACAAATATTTTATAAGGCTACCATGCAATATGTACAGTTGCACTGTAAAGTGCACTGCACTTTTCGTTCCAGTGACACTGCAGTACCAGCGCAGTGTAAGCACTCACGTATGGTCCCGACGGCGCTCTGCGCGGCGGCGGCGAGCTGGTCCTGCGAGCCGCCGGCGCCGCCGACCAGGCTCTTGGTGTCCTCCACCAGCGTCTTCGCGGTCTTCAGGATGCCCTCGCGGTGGTTCGAGAACGTGTCACCCTCTTTGTCCGATTGCAGCGTGCCTGGGAAACGCGGGCTGGTTAGTTTTCGAATTTTATTGTAATGGACATATTTTTTTGTCTCCATACAACTATAAAATCTTTTATATCTATCATACTATTTGCTTTTATATCTATCATACTATTTGCTTTTATATCTATCATACTATTTGGCTCGGACAAAAATTCCACATCCGGATGACAATGCTTCAAGCTAGAACAGCTTCCAGCTAATCTGGCACACGAGAGTGTCTAGAGAGCGGCAACCCACCGGCGCTGGCGAACAGTATGGTGGTGTCGAGGTCGCCGATGATGGTGGCGATGGTGGCGGCCGCGTCGATGCAGGCCTGCGTGCCGCGCGACCCCGCCTGCAGCGCGCTCAGCAGCGACACCACCTGACGGACAAACACCCATTATTTTATATATGTTACACTGGCTGTTCGAGCACGCTCCGGCACGAAATGAGTACCACAACCCCACAGAAGGACAGCGTGAAATGTTTGCGTGCTATTGTGCTTGTGTTCTGTGCGATTTAAATGAAGTTAATTTGTGATTGGAAAAAGGGCGTAGGATAGGATTTTCTTACGAAAATCCCTATCTATCTTTTTAGATAGATTTAGGCGGCTGAACATAACAGTAAATTGTATACAAATATTGTTTGGCACCATCAATGAGACAAGTTTCAATCAATCGTAGTTTTGTCTGTAGACTACATTTATATAATTGGTAGCTTTTTCTTGGTCATTATTTACTTGTATTTAGTTATGTATGTATGTATGTATGTATGTATGTATGTATGTATGTATGTATGTATGTATGTATGTATGTATGTATGTATGTATGTATGTATGTCCACCCCCACCCACCTTCTCGTTGAGGCGGCGCGCGCAGTCGGCGACGGCGCGCTGGTGCTGCGGCAGGGCGGCGAGGCGGCAGCGCCCGCCCGCGCGCACCAGCTCCGACACCGCCTCGCCCGCCTCCACGGCGCACGCGCGGATGCTGCGGGAGACACACGCGTTATATTATGTTGTAACAATAATTATAGTTATAGCGATAAACGTGCCCATGCAAAATCCAACTAATATTATAAATGCGAAAGTTTGTAAGGTGTGTTTGTTGCTCTTTCACGCAAAAATTACTAAACTGATTGCAATGAAATTTGGTACGTAGACAGTTGGACAACTGGAATAACATATAGGCAACTTTTTATCCCGATATTCCTACGAGACGCGGACTTAACGCGGGTGAAACCGCGGGCCGCAGCTAGCAAGATATAAACGCCATTGCTCAATTAACAGAGCACAGCAACAAACAAACATCACACAAATCAGTCAACATGATTAAGTTAGTAATAGCTCTAAAGAGACACAGCTGGGACAGGTGGGGCATACCGAGTGGCGACGTCGGCGTTGGGCGTGGTGGCGGACGCGCCGACGCTGTCCGAAGCCAGCTTCTCGTAGCGCTGGCACATCTCGTTGCCGATCTCCAGCAGCCGGGCCGGCTCCGTGGCCGCTTTGGCCGTCTGAAGTTTGTATAGTTATTTTGAGGAAAAATTTCATAAAAAAAATCTTGTAATATTAAGGGATGGATTGAATGATATCTGATATTTAAGACAGTGCAAGGAAGAGAGACAATTTCATGTCTTTAACAAACGATAGAATTAACCTCTATTAACTTTATTTTGTTGAAGTAAGGATTGACTATTTTCAGAGAAATGTGTAAAATTGTTATTCTCCTTATTCCTATTGCCTTAGAATAGCTCTTCTTCACCTACTCAAACAAAAATTATACAAAACTAGAATCCATAACAACTGACACATAAATCGTAAGAGTGAATAAGAGACTTTTGACTTAAATAAATCATGGATACCCAATAGGTCATGCATGCTCTAACATCCATACCAGGTCATCTAGTGTCTAGACTACACGATAGCTCACTCACCATATCCGAGGCGAGTTTGGCGATCTCCTTGGCCGCGGCCACCATGCGCGTCTGGTAGTCCACGAACGATTCCGTCTCATCGTACGAGCCGATCAGTGACATTCTGAAAATAGTTTTCTATCGTTATACATAATGACTTTTGTTTCGTATAAACAGGCGGTCAAACATACATACGTCTATAATTCTGCAGCTTTATTGACAAGTTATAATTTATCATTTCATACATGTATATACATTTTTGCATTTCAACACAAAGATTGTCGAACAAACAGTCTCACCCTATTCAGATGGAGTAGTTTAAACTATTATAGATTTCAGATTAAAAGAATTAACATAAAAAAATTTGGACGTATAATGTAATGGCCTATTTAAAGCCATGAGGCAGGAATAAAAGATCTGGTACTCAGTGGTAAATTTTAATACACGACTTAATGTCAGTTTCAAGGTAAGATGATATTTCCCGATGTAATCACTGCACGAAAATTCCAAGTGCTTAGTCATCCATTAATGCTCTTGGCTTGCTTTTTTATCTTCTGGTTTGTTTTATTGATTTGCTGGATATTGTGCCACCGTGTATCGAATCCTTCATTCAATGGACAGTGATTTACCTGTGAGTTTCTTTTAACACTGGTTGATTCTCGTACCGGAGTATATGCCTATTATATTACCTATGATTACAACTGTTCGAATGAATCTATAGTATTTGATGACATTTCTTATCAATCTGTCTGCCTGTCTTGTCTCTACTCATACCTCAAACGATTTAAGTCGACAACACCACCGTAGATGACTTATAGACGCATATCGTTCACATATATGACGCATGCGCACATTACCATGCTACAACACTAATAAATACACAACCTTTAGGCCGATTACTCCGCACATAACTAAAACACACCGCAATCACACTAGCGAGACTCTGCCAGTCAAAATTTTCCCCAAAACAACTTATCTATAATATATTATTATTGCTTTATCGAAACATCGATAGAACAACAAATAGTAAACAAAATAAGGAAAAATTAAGCACGCAAGTATCGCGACATTGACCGTTGAACGCGAGCGCGCGTGCGTGCCCGCGGGCGACTGATCGCGACCTAGGCCATGCTGTAATGGCTTGAACACTCGACTATTGGCGTCCAAATGTTACTTTGTATTCTATAATAACACTTATTTAAGTATTATTGTATGTTTGTATTCAATGGTGACGATTGTAATTGCAAAATCAAGTTAAAGGGTTCTAACTGGGTTTATCACTCAGCTTTGTTGAAAGTTTGATATGCAGATTAATTATGTCATGAGATATATAAAAGGTTTGTTTTCATTTGTATATATGAATGAAGTTAGTTCACATAAGATATATGAAAAAGGACAATTCTACTGATCATTTTTAGAAACAATACAGTTCTTTGGAATGAATATGATTATAATATACATTTTCTGTAAAATGGACATGATTTTAAACAGACAACAAACTACAGAGTTCCTGTAGAAACAAATGGTCAGACTTTGTACATGTATGACGATTCAAAAGTGCTTCTAGAAGAAGCCTAATTGAATAAATAAAGGTTCGAGTTTGACAATTTCTTCATGAACGTCTTATTGTCTCGAACTTAAAATTAAAGTCGAGTACTCTAAACAACAAAACATACCAACTGGTATAATTTTTCTGGAAAACTGATAGCGATATATCAAGGCATATTTCAATCGAGTTCATATTGAAGACAACATCGCTATCAAAAGGCGCTAAGCTAAAAAGTATCAGCTGGTTTGCTCCGCACGCGGCTGGCTCGGCGCCAACACGCACCCGATGGTGACCTCAGCGCAATAAATATAATAATTACATATTTATTTACTTTGACGATTGCTTGGATGGGTAATATATAATGCGAGATGTGGATAAAAAATATTCATTGATTCATTAACTAATATCCGTTACATCCCCAACACTTAACCATAGTATCCTGCACTTGCGATTTCTGGTTTCTCTGTCCTTTTTCTCAGGTTTAACAAACTATGGTTGTGTTAAATTTCACCCAAATCGATTGAATAAATTAGTAGTGAAATTGACCTACTGACCGTGTCACTTTAGCATTTATAACATTAATACGTAAGTATAAACTAAAATTAGTGTCGCCGATACGTACAGAATTCTCCACCCCAAGTTTCGTTAAAGACAACCCATGTCCGTGCTAAAGTCTAAATATCTCTAATAAAAATTTCCCTTTAATAGATTATGTGTTGTATATTAACGCATGCTTTTTTGAAACACTTTGGGATTTATAATATTTCAAAACGTTGACATTTCGTTAATTGTCCTAACTTCTAGACAAAAAAAAATATATTTTCCAACCCCATAGGTTAAATATTAAAAATATATGTTGTTTTTAAACATTAAATGTAGAAAAACTTCGAAACGTGCGATGTACTTAACTCATTATAAGATGTATTATGAAATTATTTTTTAATGAACAATGTTAAAAAAAATTACCTCCTATACTTAGAAAAAAGACCTCAAAGTGTTGAAATATAACCATCATTATGAGACCGTCACACAATCAGAAGATAGACAGCGCAGCGTGCACAACTAGTATAGCATCCAATGCATGTCCTTAACCCGGCATCTGCGGAGTTATTTATAAGCGCATGACGGACTGGCTATTTACGTGCCTCGGCTGACGTAGCGAGAACGCATCTCGTTAAAGTTAGCTTATTCTCTTTAAATTAGACCACTTGGTCAAATGTCCTACCTATAATTATTATTTATTAAAAAAAAAATTCTTCCCCTTGGGGAGGGATCACTACAGATTCTAAATGGAACAATTGCCTAGTTCTGTTGAATCAATTGTATCTAATATATACATGTAATTGGAAGAAAGAATTTTGGTGTAAATGAATGAATTTTAATGAATTATCTAAAATAATATAATAAAGAGGAAATGTTGTCGTTTTAGCACGGATCAATTTCAAAATTATGGCTATACATGTGTCACAGACGAAGCCGGGGCGAACAGCTAGTAATTTCAAATTGACTTTCAAATTATTGTTGTATTTGATTTTTTTTTTTAATTTCAGACCAATGAATACATTCTATAATCAATAGTATTAAGCTGATAACATTGTTTGTTTGATCGCGTGAGTATCAGGAAACACTGGTACGAATTATTTTGCGTGTGAAATAGTCTATTTATCATGAAATGCTATATAGCATCATGTACGTGGGTAAAGGGACCGTGCGTGGAGAAACCAAGGGACATTGTTTTCGAATAAGAACTTAGTGGGAAATATGTTATGTGATTATTTTATTTTGATGCGATTTTGTTTTTATGTAATAAATATTGTATATACATATTTGATGTGTTGGTTAGTGTTAGCGTGGTGTGCGTGCTCGACCACTTTGAATTTTTTAATGCAATTTTTTTTATATAAAGTAACTATAGTTTTAAAGCATCTGAATGAATGAATGAATGAATGAATGTATGTATGAATGTATGTATGTATGTATGTATGTGTGTTACATAGGTAGACGGTATTAACGAGCAGTTGTTGTTGGAATGTTTTTGAGTGAGCATGCACTTAGCGTGCGCGTGACGTTAGAGCGCGTGCGTGTGTGCGTGTGTGCGTGTGTGCGTGTGCGCACTCACCGCTGGTCGGTGAGGCGCGCGAGCGAGCGCGCCAGCCAGTCCAGCAGCGGGCCGGCGTCGCCGCGCGCGGCGCTGAGCGAGCGCACCGTCTCGCCCAGCTCGGCCAGCGCGGCGCGCGCCAGCGAGCCCTGCGCCTCCACCTCCGCGTGCGCGCCGCTCGCCTGCCGCACACACACCGCCTCAGTGCGAGCCCACTCGCCGAGCTCGCACGGCTCGAAGGACCATACCGTACATCCGCGCCCGAATACTTCGACATACCCACCGTATAACCATACCCACACGGGTAAAGACTCAGATATTGATTGATAACAAAGAATTAATGAGAGCAAAGAATATGGTCCTCCGAGCTATGCATTTAAATAGTACAACATAATTCAAAAAAGTACTATGGAAATATCTTCAAACTGAACATGCACATTTGAACTGATTTAATTCTGTTATATCACATTTTAATAGAGTGCTTAGAGTACTATAAAAAGTCCCAGCCCACTCACCCTAGGGTTGCCGCCAGCCTGTTTCGCGGCGGTGACGAGCAGAGCCAGGGTCTCCAGCACGGTGCGGGCGTGCTGCAGCAGAGCCGACTGCGCGGCCGACTCCGTCAGATTGGACGCCGCTCCGCTCGCGCCCGACACCAGGGGCTCCGCGTATGATACCTGAATGGAACAATGTTATGATTTACAACACTAACCTGATACAAAAAAGACAGGTTTTTGTGTGTTTTATTGGGAAATACTGACTAACAATTAAAATACTAACTAAATAAACTATTTAAAGCTAAATATATAATAAGCTTGAAAGCTTTGAAAATCCTTCAAATGTAGACGGCTAGGTTAATAAATAGTTATACTCTATTATCAACTTGTTTTGTAAAGTTTTATACCAGCTCAAATGTGTCTATAATAAAAAATAAAAAAAAAACATAAGACACATATGTGCTCTTATTCATGTAGTTAAGCAAAACTATTCAAAATGTGAAACAACATTTATCTACCTAATTTTCCATATCGGAATAAATTTCTCCTATCAAAACAGAAACCATTCACTCCCCAATAAGTAGTCCCTCTAAAGACACTCCTAAACATTTGCCAAACTTAAAAAAGAACACAGTCGAGTTTGAGTTGAACTCACGAGCTGCAATACGGAGTGGCCGAGGTTCTCCGCCTCGCTGGTGGCCGCCACGCGCACCGCCTCCAGCCGCTCCAGGATCTCGGCGGCGCTGTTTTCCACTTGCTCGCAGTAACCTGAACCAATGTGATAATGCTCGATGTACATACTCGACTCATACTATATGACTATATGATGATTTGATTATATCACTAAGTTTAGAAATATTATTTATACCAGATGTGGGGTTATCAAGGAAAGACGTCACAAAAAGGATATACGAATGATCAATAAATTGTAAAACAATTTACTAACACACACAAATCCTTGAAAAGTGTAGAAAGTTTGAATTTTGTCTGTCCGGTTCAAGTGGGTCAAAATCGAGTTTAAATGGTCCCACCATTACATAAAAATATTGGTGAAGCTAATGAAAGCGCGTAAAAGGAAGTTTACGGGTGTTATATGGGTACAATAGTGCAGTTTATGGGGGTCTAAAACGCTAAGTATATGTGTGTGTGTGTGTGTGCGGGGGGGCTGGGGGTGGCTCACCCTGCAGCGTGTTGGCCTGGCGCGGCTGCAGCTCCTGCCCCACGGCCTGGATGGCGACGTGGTCCAGCTCGCGCAGCTGCGCGCCCAGCGCGTCCAGCGCGCGCGCGCACTCGCGCTGCCCCGGCGCCTTCTCGCTGCAACACACAAACATTCATTCTGTTAAACGTCTGATTTTGTAATAATATTACTGAAAGTTATAGGGCGTTTACATGATACATTTGTTGCATACAATATTTTGAAAGCAAAAATTAGACAGAATTTTTTAAAGTGCATTTTGTGTATGTGTTGTGAGAGGGTTCTGTATTTTGAAACAATGCACCGAGACATCGAAACATTCGTATTATATTTTTTAAATAGATATTTTTGTTATATTATTTCGAGTTATTTTTTTTTATTATCTAACAAGTACTATTGATATCAGTTTTTTAAGTAGAAAGTTATGACAGTTACAAGTATAATAATGAAATAATAAAAAACTATCTATCTTTTAAGTTGGATCAAATTGCAAAAGGTGTAGATTTGATTTAACATTGGTTGTGTTGTTTAGGATTCTATCGCGGACAAACAATGTGATACACAATTCGTATACATTAAGATTATGCATATCTAATGACAAGTCACAAATGTCTCGTCTGTGGCTGTGCGTGCGTGTGTGCGTGTGCGTGTGCGTGTGTGCGTGTGCGTGCGCGCACCGGATGCCGGCGACGAGCTGCTTGATGCTGTCGGAGACGGTCTTGCTGTGCGCGGCGAGCGCCTGCCAGTGCGCGCGGTCGCCCGGCGCCAGCGCCAGCGCGCGCGCCGC
>NC_052125.1:4656515-4676504 GCF_012273895.1 Zerene cesonia | reverse complement strand
TCTCGCCCAGCGTATTCTACGACAGTTGCGAAGAACTCATCGCCTATATAGAGAATCTCATGACCGAGCCGCCGGAGCGCGTGATCGACGACGATTTAAACATGCGATACAACATGGCGGCCAGAAACAGCCTTTTCGATATGGACTGGCGCGTGCTCAAGTACGGAGAGTGCATCTTCTTGGGGGAGCTGAGGAAGCTGATTGACCTGTGCGCTGATTGCTTCAAGAGAGCGGAGAACAGGAGGCGACGCGACGAGAGACAGCTGGAAGTGGTTGCTTCCGATTTGGATACAGAAATGAAGAGACTCTCACAGGTCGTCGATGATTTAGACTGGCAAGATACGGTCAATGAGAACGTGACGACGAAAATCAGCACAATTCAAACGATTATAACGAAAACATCTAAACAGGAAAAGCCAAAGTTGAATAATCCGGTTTTCAAAGTGAAAAAGGTGAAGCCGGTCAATTTGATTGTTAATTTGGATAAAACTTCTGAGGTCAAGTCGATTGAACCGTACAAATCGCCTGAAAAATATCCTGAAACTCCCAAATCACCAGCGCACACTAGCGGAGTTAATACGATAAATAGAAAGGAGTTTTGGAGTTTGTTTAAAAATGATACGGAGTGGTGGAAAGCTCTCGCGCAGAGGAATCTGGAGAAAATGGAAGAAACTAGACGCGAACTAGAGAGGTTTAGTGGTCACGAACTAGTTCTGGGTGAGATTCAAACTGAATTAGATAGATATGAGAAGGAAAAGCACACCTTACGTACGTTTATCGAAGAGGTCGACTTGTCAAAAACTATTAACAAAGATCTCGAATACAATAAGAAATATGAAGATATCGTGCTGAAGTTGATCGATTTTGCCAAAAAAGATTTCGTATTCAAAGGTTTCGATCCATTAATAGTTAAACTTAAAGAGCTCTCGAACATAGAAATAGAAAAAAGGAAGAAGAATATTCAAATCGAAGATATACTGAACATCACGAATGTAGACATATCGAAATATACGTACGAAGAGTTATGTTTGCTGGAGAAGCGTTACAAAGAATTAATTAGGAAATACAAAATTCATACGCACGATAAAGAGAACGTAACGCCTGAACGTGAAACAGAGAACAAATCTGTGTATCACAAAAACGTCATACTGAACGTGCATTCCAGTCAGAACATAACACGTAACGTCAACCAATACACGTCCGTCTCAAACGAGAACACGCTGAAGAGGAATAAGAATAGAGATGAGATGTCGAAAAATAACTTGGAAATCTTGGACATAACGCGGACGTACCCGCTCGAGTACTACGCGAATAACTGGTGGTCCATCTACGAGGATATAGTGAAAAATCGCGAGCGCCAGTTCGGCAGCATAGACAACTGGTGGGAGTTCTATGAAGCGGTGCTGAACAGAAAGGACACCAGCGCGGAAGACTTGAAACGGCTCCGAGAAATAATGAAATACAGAAGCTTGAGACGGTCCAGGCCGAATAGTCGGATGGAGGAGCAGCTAAAGATGCTAGACGATGTGGATAACACGCGGTTCCGCGAAAGCGAAGCGGTGGCGACGAGCGGCAACGAATCGGTCAGAGTCAGTTGTTAGACGTACATTAACCGCCCGCTGGCCGCTGAGCGCGCACATCTAACAACAGCACGCAATGGATGGCGCATGGTGTGGAACGGATCATTGTTGTCTCGTGGTGTTTTGTTTTTCGTGCGCGAGAAATATTTAAGTCCTCGCGTCGCATGGTGCAGGTTTCTGACTGAATTTTAGATGGCTCTTCTTCATTTGAGATGTGGATTTTATAAGGAAAAAATCCTGAAAATTTAACATTTAAAGGCATAATATACTCTAAGGAAATCAAGAAATTTTCGGGTCATCTTTTTCGTTGATTTAGTCTTTTATATTAAGATCGTACCTGGATGTTAGTTGAGGACTTAAATATTTCCAGCAAATCATATCACGTCGTCATTTCACAATGAATCATCACGTCAAGTGTCGTATCAGCACCGCCTTACTGTGGCTTCTCACCTATTTATTTATCAATTATTCATAGGGTCATTTCAGCTATTTTCTAGTAACTTTGTACCATTAATCGACTTTGTATTTAATATTTAGAGCGAGTTGTGAAAAAACGCATTTTAAGATGGAATAACCGATTAGCATTGTTGTAGATTAACTGTTTTTCTAGAGAGTTCTACGAATTGTCATAATTTTTGCAAGACGACATTTAGATTTTATAACATTCACACAATCATGGTATCCCGGTCGTTCATCGTGTGTAACAAAGCCAAAAGCTTTCATTTATAACCGACTTCACAAAAGGAGGTTCACTTGCGTAGCTTCGAAAGTCCAATATTGAAAAAAATCAAATTCAGGCGGCTGAAAATTTGTCATATCTGTTTATTTATTTATTTATGGTTGAAAGCTTGTGGGTTTCTGGCATGAGCTTTTCGCACTTGGGTGTTTATTTTATTTTTCGTTTGTTTGTTTTTTATTTATTTTATTATTTTTTTTTTATCATAATAAGTGGTAACGCTTGAGAGAATCATACTCACGCTCATGTATGTAATTGGCTTACAAGGCTTTGGCCCCGATTGGCTACTGTGGTAATCATTCGAAATTATTAACAAAATTTTCTAAAACTCGTGAGTAATTCAGACGGTGGTTTCCTAATTGACTACGTGACGAATGTTTTGGAAAGTATCTAAACACAAGTCTATCTCTACCTGTCTATCTCTTCTCTGTAAATATAAAGAGACAAGAGAAAAATATAATTTTAAAACGAATATTTGCATAATCAAAGTATAATTAACTATACTATTGACCATAACAAAAACGAATTTACTAAATCTTGATTACGAAGTAGGAAAACACTTCAAAACTTTTCAGAAGCATTCGTCACGTGTCACTTTTTTAATCCATAATTACTGTATAAATAAACGAAGCTATAACACCGTTTCCATGGCAACCAGGTGATGGTGACGAACGTGACGTCACTGCTGAAGACCGTGAAGGCGGTGGAGGACGAGCACACGCGCGGTACCCGGGCGTTGGAGTCAACTATAGAGGCCATCTCGCAGGAGATCGAAGTGAGTTTACATAGAATGTTATGGTGTATCACTTCTTGTCTAAAGCTTTTTACCCGACATTTCAAGTTTAAATTTTCATTATCTTAGTAGTGTCACCTTGCCGTGTGCACGTGATAATGTCTCGGTGCGTTTTCTCGCTGCGTCACTCTCATTTCCGGTACGCTGTGACGACATACACAGTTCAAGTTGCGTCGCCAGCTTTCTATCGCGATTCACCCCACTTTCATCCCCGTGAGGCTGTCCCCCTCTCACTCTGCGCTCTGCGGCAGGTGCTGATGTCGAGCTCCGCCCCGACGGGCTGCGCGTCGGCCGAGGAGCTGGTGCGGTGCACGCGGCTGATGACGGCGGCGACGGCGCGCGCCGTGGCGGCGGGCGGCGTGGGCGGCGCCGCGGGGCAGGAGCAGCTCACGGCCGCCGCCAACCTGGGCCGCAAGACCGTGCTCGACATGCTGGCGGCAGCCAAGGTGGGTGGTGACATCTTCATTCACTAGAGAGGGCCTTGTACACTGTTTAATGGTATAGCGAACACAAAGACTAGACCGACATATTATATGAGACAAACTCTTTTGTGAATATAAATGTAATGAAAAATTTACCGTAAATACAATATTTAATCATTTTTAACTGTTTTCCATTCGATACGTGATAATTTAACACATTCGCACCTTACAGAAGGTAGAGTCATATTTATTTCAATTACAACTTAAATTACTTAAGCTATCAATGTCTGTCCTATAGAGCGCGGCGCACGCAGCCGAAAGCGACGAGCTGCGCACGCGCACGCTGGAGAGCACGCGCGCGGCTGCGGAGGCGTACCGCGCCCTGCTCAGTGCATTGCTCACCGCGCCAGCGAGCAAAGCCGCGTTACCCGACCTGTCGAGAAACGTGGCGCATGCTGTAGCGGATATGTTAGCGGCCGCTGAGTTGCTTAAAGGTGAGGGGGTGAAGGGTACATGCATATTTACTTATTATTTTACAGTTACAAAGACAATCCAATAAAATGCAATCCCAGATAATTTAACTAAAATAAACAACTACACAATGTGCATATTACGAAAATTAAATTTTTCAATTCATAATTATAAACAAAACCAATGAATCAAAGTCAAACACCAAGTACATTCTACAATTTGTCCATGGTCCTTCGAGCTGGATCTTATTGGTCCTTCGGGCCTGGCCCTATTAACAATCGACTCATATTAATTCTGTTTGGAACGTCAGGTTCCGACTGGGTGGATCCCGCGGATCCCACGGTGATTGCAGAACAAGAGTTACTCGGAGCCGCGGCGTCCATCGACGCGGCGGCCAGGAAACTTGACAAGCTCAGACCCCGGATTGTGCCGAATACACAGGTATGTTGATTTTTATTATATTAGTAGTATTTAAGTAGTAGTAGTATTAGTAGTTTAAGAAAGGCAGTTTAAAAAGAAGAACAGAAGACCAGAGAAGAAGAAAAAGTGTCACGTGTCGGTGAGATATGTTTGATATTCTTGGTTGTTTATTTATGTATCAGCCAGGAATCAAACATATTACACATCGACCGGGATTCGTTCTACAAATACGCGATAAGAAGACTGAATAAGAGAAACTACTATAGAGTTGAGAAGAGAATAGAAGTGAAAATGAATGTGCATGCTGGACTATTTTCTCACACTTAGCATTCCAACTCAAATCAAGTTCAAATTTAAGCTGTTTTTTTTTATTATTCTTTGACCATTTACTTTCATTTAGTGTTTGTCTTCACTTTAGCAGTGATGTGAATAAAACTGCCAATTTCATTATTTAAAAATCTGTATGCTTTTAATAGAAACTGCATTGTTTATTTTACATTTTCAACCGGCATCAAAAAATGGAGGACGACTGTTTTGTTTTTCTTTTTTTTTTTTTTGTTACCTCAGAACTTTCCACTAGGCCAATTCATTTGGATGATCTTTTTTTTATTTAAGATCTGGTGCCTCCCATGTAGTCCAATTAAAATGTATTTCTGGAAATTTAAAAAATTCTAGTTTTTTGTTAAAAATAATTAGCTATCATTTTATGTTATTACGAATAATATCCTCTCAGGAAACGGACGATACTCTGAACTTCGACGAGATGATCCTGGAGGCTGCGAAGTCCATCATAGCGGCCACTTCCGCTCTCGTACGCGCCGCTTCCGCCGCGCAGAGGGAGCTCATCGATCAGGTGACTTAAACTCTATCCTTACACTAACTAACCTAACGAATATTTCGCTTGAAAACACTTGGGTTGTCTTATTTTGCAACAATTAAGTTGTTGTGTATTTGAAAGACAGTTTTAATGTTTCAAAAATTGGTAACAACGATATATGTTACCAATTTATGAAATAATATGCTATGTGATAAAATAACGATTTTTATGGTTTCAATAAATTAATTGTAATGTACACGAATCCTGATTGAATTTCTATCGTACAGCAAGAATGGATACTGTCCCACAACATATCCCATTTAAATGCCGAGATAACCGGTGAGAATCATTTTAACATCGTCTTCGTAATAAGGAGAGACTTGGACACATTTCGTATCGTTATTGTCTATATATTTTTAAAAATAAAAAACGTAATTTTCAGGGCAAAGTGGCGCGCCGTCCGACGTCGTCATCGGACGACGGCCAGTGGTCGGAGGGGCTTGTGTCGGCCGCGCGCCTCGTCGCCGCCGCTGCGCACGCGCTCGTCGAGGCGGCCAACGCGCTTGTGCAGGTGCGCGCTGACACACAGACATACATAGATGGATATATATACGCCCACAACCGCACACACAGACACAATGTGGCATGTGTGTGCTTCGCGTTCACAGTTAAAAGGAGGTCAACATACTTATAACGGCATGCAGAAAGACACACATGCACACTACAAATAATTTAGTACGCACGCACGTTGGCACAAATGTGTACACAAACATACACACATACATATAGTGATTTTTTCTTCAATTCACTAACAGAGTATCTATGAATGTTCATAATGTACAATTTAACAGAATTTAAATCAATTCTGTGTTTGTTATGTTAAACTATGTAGATTCTTAAATTTCATGCGTGTGATTTTTTACCGGCTTAAATTCCCAGGGTGCGGCGTCAGAAGAGCGTCTGATATCGAGCGCCAGACAGGTGGCCTCCTCCACCGCACAACTACTCGTCGCGTGTAAGGTGAGGAAATGGCTTCCTTCCATGAGAACTTGTCAGAAATGAGGGTAGAATTTTATTGGGGGTTAATATAGCCTATGTCACTCGGGGGAGATGCAGTTTTGTAATGGTGAAAGGATTTTTGAAATCAGTGCCGTAGTTTTTATGTGAAAGCATTATCAATGTATTTACTTTTTATTTTGTGTGAATATTTGTCACTCTCTGGCGCATAAACAGGTGATCGGATTTGCTTGAAATTTGAACGAGGGATAGATTGCAGTTTGGGTGAGCATATGTAAGTCACGTTGACACGTTGCGCGTGCGCAGGTGAAGGCGGACCCGTCGGGCGAGTCGACGCGGCGGCTGCAGGCGGCCGGCGCGGAGGTGATCCGCTCCACCGACAACCTCGTGCGCGCCGCGCGCGACGCCATCCACTGCGACGACGAGCGCTCGCTCGTGCTCAACCGCCGCATGGTGGGCGGCATCGCGCAGGAGATCGACGCGAGGTGAGCGGCCCGTGTGGGGGGGGGCGACGCCATACCAGATGTTACTACAATTTAAAAAGCCCGAGTTATATGAATGCTCTATTTATTTTAACACATAGGGTATACTAAAATATCATGTGAAAATTGAAATATTATGTCAATATATTTTTATTAAAATCTTACAGATCTGAAGTGCTCCGCATAGAAAAGGAATTGGAAGAAGCCCGCGGCCGCCTCACCGCGATCAGACAGGCCAAGTACAAACTGCGCGGCGACACCTCCGGCGACGAGACCGACACCGACCACGACGGTCACGGTCACGGTCAAAGGTGGGTGACCACGACGATTAAACTTGAACTACTTTACAGTAATTGCAAAGTATTCTGATCCTTCTGAATAATTTTTATTCATGATAGGTAAAAGCAAACCTTGTGAGATGTATAGGAGAGACAATGATCGTGACCATAAACCTATTGCGGATGCGGTCAGATGCGATTGTACTATCGCGTTAGGGCAAGTCATGATTGAATTGTAGTGCGGGAAGCAAAAACATATTTTTTCACTTACATTAATTTATTACACGTTATTACAGATTATAAAACTGTTTAAACTGTTTATAAAGATCGATGCTTCAATATTAATATATAATATATAATAATACTAACTACGTCTTGAAAACACACTCACCATCGCTGCACGCGTTTCAGATTCAAATCGCCGACGTCAAGCTTCGCGAACACGACCTACAGCCCCAACAGCACGTACAGCGCGCACAACGCGCCGCAGCACACGACGTTCAGCACGACGCAGCACAGCGCGAACCTCTCGCAGAGCCTCACGTCGCCGGGGCACGGGCAGGGGCAGGGCCCCGCTGCGGGCCACCACGCGAACGGCTACGCGAGGGAGAGGGACGATGGCAAGAGCGCGCAGAGCCCGTCCTTCTCCAGCTTCCGCCCGGACGAGACGCCCAAGCAGAATTACGAAGGTTTCACCACACGGTAAGTTATTTAAGTTGGCGACCGATAGTGGCTAGGGGGGGGGGGGGGTGTTATATAACTAATAACTTTATATAATTTGAAATATCTTGTTTTACAAGACAAGTAGTCGATTCAAAAAAAGCTAATGTGATTATTGATGGTCTTATAATTCAAATATTTAAAAAAAACATGATTTTTGGTCCGATGAAAAATAAAAAATTCGGAGGACCACATGACTTTTTTTACAAATTACAACAATATCTGTTGTATTAGATTACTTTTCAAATCAGCCAATACACCTAATACTTATTTCAAATTAAATTATATTTTAAATCTTTGTAGTAATATCAATATCTAGCATAAGTAAAAAGACTGAAACGGACTGACCTATAGAAAAAAGTAATATAAGTATCTAAACATAGATTTAACATTTAACATAATCTAATCTACTATTTTCTGCTTCTCTTACACGCTGCTGGACCTAGATAATATTTGCCGACTTCAAAAATAGTTTCTTTTATATAATATTTACTTGTTAACTTCGTACTACGATGTGCCTTCATACTGTACTTATGATATGTGCCTATTAGTTAAGAATTGTGTGTTATTTATTCAAATAAAAAATGTTAGATGTCTTTGTTACTCTATCGTAATAGAATCTTGTGGATAAATTGAAAAAAAATGTGTCGTATATAATTATAATATTATGTAAAGAAAATTGAAAAAAAAATCTAGATTTTTGCGCTACATTCCACGGGATTCTCAAAATAATTGATCTACAAATTATATTTTTCCCGAAAATGAGTCAATAATGCATAAAAAGTGTGATAAACAATGTTGCAAAATTAAAAAAAAAAATCAAATTTATTTCAAATATATTATATTGTATTACTATAGCCATATACTCGCTATAGATATTGCATGAGCTTTGAAACGTCGTAAGAACTATTGAATTGGTCTAATGATGTGCCTTTTTTGACGAATCATTGCACTAGGATAGATTTCATTTTCAATAAACACTGCATTGTCCTCTTCGTGTATATCTACAGCAATTTTACGACGTTATGGTAAAAATATTATTATAAAAAAATTGTTTCTTTGAAATGAATGTAAAGATGAAAACAAGGCACGTCGTTTCACAATTCAATGATCCATAAAGAACAGCTACTATAACATGCTTCTCTATGGACTGGGTATTGAGGTTATTGTGAAACAGATTTTTAAGAATATACTTTACGAAAAGGAAATAAAGATAAGTTGTATTTAAGATAATTAGACGTTCTTGAAATTGTAAATAGCGTACAATATACGGTGCAACATCTTAAAAATCTGCCGATAAATGTGTTTATATTATACTTGGATATGAAAACTCCGCTTCGTTTACATTAATAATAAGAAATTGCGAAGATGATGTATAATCTGCGATATGAAATTTTGGAAACGTATAAAATTATTTGTAGATGTCATTTATAAAGACTCTTTCGGTAAAATGACAAAAGAACCACTCTCAGATTATGAAGCATCATCGTGTCTACGGTATTTTCAAATAATATTTCATTTACAGAGAAAAAACTACGAGTAATGACAGAACGATGAAAAACGAGTAAGTCGTCCAAGTGAACGAAGCAAATGCACTTTTACAGGCTTTCAATTGTTATGTCATTGTAAATTACGCAGCTTGCTCCCGATCGCGTTTTTTTTTGAGCCAAATACATCGTTCTGTACATAAGAAAAGCGTATAACCATTGTTTTGTAAACAACTTTGTAACTATCTACTTCTACTGCAACCTGCAAGTAACCCTTCTCTGCATCTTTGTGCGACATGTCGACATTTATAATTATTTTAATATTTAACGCCTAATTTGACTTGTCAATGCTCTAATTGTTTTGTGCGGAATTATTTGAGCATTACATGTCGGTCTAATCTTAATACGCATAGAAATTGCCTTATTAATAATTACATATTAACAAAATAATGCCTCAGCTGTGGGTTGTTCGACTGCATTATCTCTAATCTACAACTGAAATTACATTTCTATCCATCTTATATCAGATGTATCGTAGTCGCACAGCCCGCAACTCCTAATTTTGTTAATACGTAATGTAGCCGTAGCGACTAACAGTTGTTTTGTTGCGCATGCGGGTGTCTAATGTAACGTAGGACGAGCATGACAGAGGAAACGGTTGTCGTCAAGTCGTTGCAACTGCCGGAAGTGCGAACGGCGCTGTTGGTGGACGGCGAGCGCGTGAGCTACCGCCGCGAGAGGCCGCCGCCGCCGCCGCCCAGGCGAATATCGCTCCTAAAGTATGAGGACAACGGTTCATAATTGGGTTCGTCTCTCTCTCTACTCGCACCGGGGGTAGGTCATCGCACATTCCATTCCGAACACCGATCAGTTCAGTTTGTACCCCAGACAATTCTTTGACGACAATCAAGGTTCACGCGAACGGTAACGGTCCTGTTTGAAACTTAAGTTAGTCGATCTGCTTCGCTTCTCTCTAACGCGTGACTAACTCGTGCGGTCTGGCAACGATGAAGTGAACGCTGAGAATGTGACATGCCCTTTGCCGTTCCGCGCCATTGAGTGTTGCCTCTTAGTTACATCCGTGGTCAATTAACGCATGGCATGCTGGTGTCGGCTTTCATACCTCTTCCTTCGGTTATGGGTAACTTTAAACGACTAACACAAGACTAATCCACAGTGGTGGTTTCAGTTACGAGACCCGCCTGTACGACACGCCGCGTCCCGTCAACGAATACTATTCTAAAATAGATGAGCAAAGGCAATACGAAAGCAATCAGTACTATAAGGAGGAGAAGTATGGATACGACGCGCCTAAAGTGTCCGCGCCGATGAGTCCCAAGTTCAACGCGCGCGACCTCCCCAAAACTCCGACGTTCTTTGATGATAAATCCGAACCGATTTACTCCACTTTGAGGAAATCCAAATCGCCCTTAGACGGTGTCGGACAGACTTTCAGCGAACATCACAAGTCCACTGAAGCCATCCCCGGCGGCACGAAGCATTCGGAGTTCTCCATCAAGAGCGAGTCGTATCAGAGCTACCCGAAAACAGAGTACATCAAAACGGAAACGAGACAAGACGTCAAATCCCCGTTCGCCACATCCACGCCCACTAAAATAGACAAGGAGTTCAAACACATGGACATGGTGAAAGTGCCCACGCCGGATTTCGACAGAATGTCGTCGCCGTACGGCAAAGAGTCGCACAGCTACGGTGGGCCGAATTTCCTTGAGGAAACGACCACCGAAGTTAAAGATATACCCAACGGCACCCAGAAGATAACAACCACGAAGATATACAGCTCGTCGCCGGTGAATCTGACCAGCACAAGCACGAAATACGAGCCCATCAAGCTCGAGGGCATCGACGAGCTGTCGAAATTCGATAACGACTCACGCTACAGCACACTGGACTCTCGATTCAACACGCTCGAATCGAAAATGAGCTCTGACACCAGCCGCTCCTTCATGCGACCCTCAGAGTTCCAATCGACAGAGTATCAGACCAGCAGCATGAAGGTGAAGAAACCATCGGATCTGGTAAAGGAAATTGACAGCTTGGACAAGAAGTTCTCCAAGCAGACGATCACCTCGGAGACGATAGAACGCAAATCGGTCATGACCAGCTCGCACAAATCGGAGACCAGCTCCACAGTGACCAAGAAGTTTGGGAACTTTTAAGGTTTGATAAATTTTGCTTGTGTCTGCGTGTGTGTGTGTGTGTGCGCTTGCACGTTTGCATCCTCCAGTGATAATTCGGCTGCCAAAAAGATGATACACTGTAATTAATGTACTTATGTAATTTCGACAGCTCTATTTGTTAGATTATAAATTTTATATTAAAAATCACTCGAGCCTTATTTAGATTTAAGGAAAGCGGTGCTAAATTTTTGTTTATTTTTTCTCGTTGACGGCCGAAAGTTTGCGCGGCTCGCGATTTTTTTCTATTTATAAAGAAGAAGCAATGATATTTAAAAGAGTTGAAATTCAAAAGTGCTATCTCGGATACGCAGATACCATAAAGATGCCTTAGATATTTTTCTATTATATTCAGATATTATAATTTATTGGAATTTCGAAGTGTTTAAATTGCTGTATGGTAAAGCCGATGTGCCATTCGTTGTTTGATGTGTGTGCCTTGCATGTAACAAGATGAAATCTCGCTAATGATGCGCGTGAGTGGCTACCTCGGATATATTATATTATGATGATATAACCTGTAGTAGGAGTCGTCCTTTCTGCAGACACATACTCCTACTAATCAATGACAATATATTAAAAATTATACAAATACTAGCCGTCCGCTGTAATTTCATCCGTGGTACGTTTTTTCTCTCGATTAGAACCTTCTTTGTGCCTTAACATAGACGTTTAACGAATATAATAATAATAAAATTTCATATAGACGTTAAATTCTCGGAGTTATGTCTAACAATAATTTAGCATTATTCACGACTCCATACTACGGGTTATGGCGTTAATCTGTTTGTACACAATGTTCTACCGTTTACGAGAAATATTTCAAACCGTGCAATTATCTATTAAAGGAATTTGATGCTTCTGTGTATGTGATAAAGTTCATTTTTGAATTATTCAAGATTGTAATTAGCAGTTCAAAAGTGAACTCTATGCACAAAGACATAAGTTTCAATTTCGTCTAACAACTAGTTGTATTTGTAACGCGTAGCTCGATATTAGTGCCATAGAGATTGTATTTAATAATATAACTTTATTAATATAAATGAAGTAATATTTAACAGGCGTAGTGATTGTTGGTGCAATTAATATCTAACATGTTTTATTTTTAACGAAGGTATGTATTGTTGTTAATTGATTAATTAATTCACTAAAAATGAAAAATTAAGTGATTTCTTTTTAGATAAATTTTATTTACAGCGTAGGCTAAGTGAAGATTTTTTAGAGCTTCTGTTTTTATTATTTTTTTATTAATTGCTTAATTTTAGTGGATAAAAGTAGATATCACAGCAAATAAAGAATGGACCATGAAGACTTTTTTGTTACGTGTCAATAAAAAAAAATGCTTTTTAAGACTAAATATTAAATAATACTTTGACTTTTTAATTTTTAAAAATTTTTCAATTGCCACGGTTTTTGATCTGTCCTTTCCTAATGTAAACATGAACATGCAAAATATTTTTGATGACTCCATGGTCTATTCTCTATGCATGTTAATAATTGTTAAAGTAAATGTAGAATTAACACAAAAAGCACAGAGCTATTATATATTTGTTTAAATTTCTTTTTATAGCGAGTTGGGATCTCGCCCGCTACGGTCGTGCGACGTCACCGCGTAAATTATATACAAAGAGTTATGTATTTACAATTGTAAGGTGCCTTAACTATATGCAGCTTTGTTTGTATTTATTTTTTATTATATTTTAACGTAAGATAATGATGCCCGTGTGAGCTAACGTCCACTGAAGGTAAACAACACCAATATATAATAATAGATTTTAAATATATTTTATAACCATATAATAAGTATAGAGGTTATATTTAAATATGTACTAAGATTGACATTCGTGTTTTTTCAAATATATTTCGAGATAAATGTTATTATATTCTTGATTATGTAATTTTTAACTTATAACCGATATTAAGTTGTACGCTAGATGTCTAAGTATGTATTAATCTCATGTAACGTTAAGCCAAATGATTTTTTATGTATAAGTGATACTAATGAGTACATGTTATTTTTTATTTTGAGATTTTAATAATCGTCGGTAGCTGTTGCGGTAGGGGCGACATTTATGTGTAATTTATATTTAATAAACTGTGTAACTCAAATTACTTTGTTTTCTATTTTCGTTCCTTTTCCTTAACCTGAAATATCGCCAAGAAAGTATTAATATACTCTGTAATTAAGCTACTTAGCTTAAAAAGATATAAGACCCTTATAGACCTTCGTACTCGTATATGACTAGGATTAACATTGTTATTATAATTTACTTCACAAAATAAAACTTAAGTATACTAAAGTATAGAGGTAAGTATAACATGACTTATACAGCACTTACGCATCTCTATACATTATAACATCTCTAAATTCCTGATAAAAAAAATAAAAAATTGTCATAATCTCTGGGACGTCTGAACCGATTTTGATGGGAATCTAGCTTGAAGATGTGGGTGGGCATTGTACTTGTTTTATCCAACTTATAAATTCCTACGCGGAAGAATTCGCGAGTATAACAAGAACCTATATAAAAATTTCCAAGCTTGAAATATCTTTCAAAAAGTGTGATTGCTGTTCTATATAGACATGTATGGATATGATCTACAAAACGACGGTTAGTGAATTTTGTTCTGTTAATTTGATTGTATCTTTATATGTACTTCAATCACGTAAACACAACCGAGCAGATTACAGACAATTTTATATGGTAATAGAACAATATTAATATTTTTTAGGAGGTCGGGGAGGGGTTATACTTTCATGTAACTAGGAGTAAAAAAAAACATCGCGAGTGTATCATTAAACGGTGTTACACGTTATTTTTATATATAATTGGACAGGGCATAAAGTAAACAAGTTTTTTAGTCCATGTCAGCGAAGATGCGGACAAGAAGCTAGTAATAAATGAATGTATAACAGTTTTTTTACTTCATCTGTAATAAATAAACACAATCGAATATTTTTAGTCCGCATATTTAATACGTGCGTATATAGTGGATTAGGTTACTACATTATGTTGATGTAAATGGTTTAAAAATGAGTTTAGCTAAATGAACATAATTGAGTTTGACAAAAATTTTATTTCAACTCACTGGCAAACTGCTAAATTAAGGTACTTCTTAGAATACGGATGGTAGGCTTCTTTTTATCACGATCAAACATCTCATTTCTATGGGAATCTCTTATTATTACCTATTTTAGTACGAAGATACATTAAAATCTGTTCAGCTGGTTTGATGCCAGAGCATCACAAAAATTTTCAACTTTAATTTTTTTTTTACAACAACTTTTTTTAAGTCAAATCGTGATATTCTGTATCACGATTGAACTGAGAAACTGAAGACTGAAATAATAATATTTTGGAATGACTAACGTGAATGCACTTTGTACACATTAAAAGGGGTTATTAAAACAATAAATATTCATCACATATTTATTACAATATAAACAAATAACAAAAAAAGTCTTGCAAACAGTAGAAAATCATCGAAAAGATCAGTAGCAAACATCGGACACTCCACAATGACAGATTATCCAGTATAATTTTCAATAAATATTACTTTTATCCGGTCATTGTGAAAAATGTCCGTCATATAAAAATGCGGAATGTTACAATTAGTGTGAAAAAAATGCAAATCTTGCGCTCAGGGACAATCGATAATTAATGAAAACATAACACATTTTTATGATTGTTTTATAAATATATAATCATTGTAAAACAAAACTGTATTTAGTCGACTCAAAGTATACATAAGAAATCAGACTAATAAATAGCTAAATACATCATATTATATGAAAATTATTTAATTTCAATTACAATTGTTCCCTTCCGTAAACATAAATTTATTGAATCCTCTCAAATAACATAAATCGATTGTAGCCAGTTATTTTGTGTATAATTCGTTTAAAATTTATAGGTTTTATTCGTTAATTATTTGTTGTTAAAGCTGTCAATGCCTTTTATCAGACACAACTGGAATGTAGGAGAGAAAATCTGTGCTCAAATCAGCTGTATGTGTTTTTAGCTTTACTCAAGAGACATATACATATGGGCAATTGGATTTTGTCATTTTTCTATAGTAAAGATCCGTATACCCTTGTGTGTATAGGGCACATGCATTATACATGTGTTTCAGAGATTTTCATTTTTGACCATTTATTGTGTTCAGCCATTGGTAAACAAACTCAGAACCTCACGGTTCTATGCTAAAATCTTAACCACTGCACCAATAAGGTTAAAAAAGCGCTTTATTCAAAAATCACTGATAATTTTAGCTTACTGTATTTCAAAGCGATGAAACTGGAAGTTCAGCCATATGCTAATTAAACACAGTTTTTAAATTTTTGGAGAATCGCGTGTGTATATTGACTGAACTGTATTAACAGTATGCTTATTACTTACAAAAATAAAGTTAAATTTATAAATTCATTCTATTTAATACGATAAAATAATACTTGGACACACTACACACATCCACACACTATTACGCCTAATTCAGAGACTAGGTTGTAAAAATCTATTAATTTCTACAATATTGCATTAAAACTTCAATATTTTCACCTTACATCACAACAAACAACTAAACGTTCATAATAAAACACTGAATTATTCGAACATCCGGCTCGAAGGATCAAACTGTGTTGGTCCTTCAAGCCGGTTACACGAATTTGACGAAGAAGCTGTTTCATATAACAATCTAAGACAATGAAATAAATAAATGATGATCTTACTTTTGACCAGATCTAAGTGAATAAGATAATAAAAAAGAATCCTAACATTAAAATATTACAATACACATTCAGTTTTTTAACATAATACGCACACTGGAACCACACTATAAAAACAAGCACCGAATTTTTGAGCGGACATTGGCGTTGTTAGAATGAAGACGAGCACAAGTAAATAACAAGCTTTCCAGGAAACATAAATCTAGTTATAATATAAAGAAGTTTATTTTTTGTTGTAATAAATATGAACATCTAATAAGGATATTGTTATGATATTACGCAACCTGGATGTTGTGTGTGCAGGTATCGCCATTATGCAGAAAATCGTTTCATATTCCATTCAGGTTTATATAATTGATTCTTCTGGTGATGTTAATGTTAAAATGATTGCTATGACGATTCTAAACTGCTATAAGAAGGGTAATTGAATAAATACATGTTTTAATTTGTTTTACACCCAGATAGCAACTAAAATTCATACAATTATTTAGGATACTTATTAATTCATATTTTTGAAAAATGCTTTCCTAAATGGATCTGCGTTACTTAATCTTATTACGAAGAATATGTTAATTAAAATATCTTCATCCTCTGAATATACTAACTACGCGAATGCAAGCAGGTGTATAAAATTGTAAATATTAAAGCAAACCTCCTAGAGTATTGTGCCGGCTACCTAAACTATTTGTGACTTTCAATATACCTCGGGAACTAATATTCCCGCAAATATAACACCATTTTACATTGTCATATCTACATTAAAATTAATGTTAAAAAAAAACAAATTAATGTTAAAAAAAAAAACAGAAAAAATAAATACAAGAACCATATACTGCATAATACAATTATTTTAATTGAATATTTGACAACAAAAATGAAATAATTGTGGAGCTCTAAACAGATGTAGAAGTGTAAAAGCTGTTGATTAATTTTTCCAATAAAAAAATATCTAAACTATACAATAATTAAGCCCCAAGGCCTCAACACAATACTCGAGTAAAAAAGAGAAAGAAGATCGTGGCACGCTACGTGTCGCTCTCTGTTGTTAAGTGCGAATGAATAGGATAGATCTTTCCCTTTCTAACCGTAGAACAGCACAAGGTCTGCCCTGTCTATTTTTATGTCGTTATAACAAAATTCTTTAAATTATATCTCATTTGTCATACAATTTGCGACACAGAGAAAAAGCAGTTGCTAATAATATTAAAACAGGATTTATTTATTACCAGCTTTATCCCGCGGTTCAGCTTGAATACATAGGTTTAAGACACCTATGTAATAGTCAAGGTGATAAACTATCTAAATTCTAAACTTCACCCAGGTACGCTCAGTAGTTTTAGCGCGAGAAATAAACAGACATCGAAACAAATTTATCGGACGAGTCTTGTCTCTATCAAATCTTGAATTGTACAAAGACTATTTTAAAACTGTACTCTTTCAGAAACATGGACATCTTTTTTGCAAAATATATGTAATGAAAAAAAAGGAAATTGGACCTTTTTCTACTGAAGATAAGATTGAAACTCTGTTAAGACTCAACACTTGCCCACTTATAACAGTTAATCACATCATTCCGTCCTTTTCTAACACTTACAAATCTTCAGAAAAACGAGACGGACAACTTCCTTAATTTCGGCAAGTTAGTTCGGCTATCCATCTCTGTTCAGCGAGTTTTATGAGCGCTAGAAAGAGATAACAAAATGTGGCCTGCTTGGCTACTTAATAATCGGTCTCAATTTTCTATTCAATTATATATGATATCCATTTCTTATAAAATAAAGCAAGTCCTACACGTGAAATTTCGTAAAAATAATTCCGAACGGTGGGGAATGATACGAGTATACAGTGGAACGTTGAACCTCCTCATTTATTGAAGTTGGCAAAAAAGTATAGCATCGTATAGGTACAAGGGGAAGATGGCACATCTAGGTTTACTACAAGAGATTTCGTTGTAATTAAAAAATAATTTCCCTAAATTTCACTAAAAAATAATTTGATTCACTAATCTACGCGATATGGCAACACTCAGGTATACACGATTTTTAAAAAAATACGCCTCTAATTTGTAGGACATTTAAAAAATATAAATTTACGAGATTCGTGATAGATTCGAAAATTTCTAGAGTTAAAATAAATCGTAGTTTTGTATATGGAATACTTTTTGAATTTCGAAATTAGAAATTTACAATACGTTTAATTTATAATCACGCCATCTACTGGGGACTTTTGGAACTACTTAATACAACACTCTCCGAATAACTACATTGACTATCTACTGTACTTGAAAATAAAACGAACTTATATTGTCTGCGTTAGGCAGAATAAAGCTACTATCCATTTATTATGCGACTCCATTTCATTAATTCCAACACACGGCACGACACGCATCCATCAAACGAACTAACGTCGGAAAATACCTTTCATTTCAGCGCCATCTAGTATCGTAAAAAAACATTCAAATGCGCTTACATTCAACACGAACACCCACTTTTCTTAATTAATCTTTCAGCGCAAGCGGGATTTATTGAAGCGCCATAATTGCTTTACAAATTACGAATGATTATTAAATTATTGCAATCAGTGACGATCAGTGATCATTTTATTACTGGCATTAGAATGTATTCTTAGCGCCAAAGATATTTATTACAGCGCCATCTGTGCACAAAACTCGCAGTTAACTAACTGGCGCGCCACCTACCGGCCATGTTTCGTGATTTGATCGAGCGCCATCTAGCGGTGGGTGATTCAAAGTCTTCCAAAGTTGCGTGTAAGCTTGAATTGATATCAGCGCCATCTATCGCCTGTGCGCGTCGAAGTGCTTCACTATATCCGGTATGGCGTTCGGCTCCACGGGCACTTTCTCTAATAGCTCCTTCAGGCTCTTCACGTAGTTCAATTTGCGGAAGAATTTTGAACTGTAAATAGAACGGTCGAGGGTCGATATTTGCTCTGTGGTTAAGACCTTAGATCAAATAGAATAGATTTTGATCAAAAGGTTCTTGAATGTGCGAGTTTATCAAAAATCGACGACATAAGCGAAATAATATTATTATAACCCTAGAATTTGTTACAAAACTAAGTAATAATAGATAAATGTAGCTATAATCGGGATTTGAGCCCGTTTTTAACTGTATCGGATATGGACAGACGCAGAAAGCGACTTTGCTTTATACTATGTAGTGAAGAAGTTGTAGATATAATGTTGGCGACTCACCTAACAAACGGTTTGGTGATCACGACAAAAGACTTCAACCAGAACGTCGGATGCACCAGATACAGCTCCTTCAGACTCTTGCGAAGCCTAGAAAACGAATTGAGCTGTAATTGTAGTTTCATAGTATTGAAATGATTTATTAATGAAAAATTTATAAGGAATTGAAAAACAGTGTGTCCCTTCTTAGACACATGAAATTGAAAGAGTAGAAATACGATTATTGTGGATTCGAGTACTACGATTCGGCGAAATGACGCGGGTTCGAATCCCGCTGGGTGATCGATATTTTTTCTATTCTTTAAAAACATCAAATTTATTCTGTTCTCTTTATGTATTGCATTCCTTAATTGTTTAAGGATACAATGAAGGTGTAGACTATTTTAGGCATATATTTAAACGCCTTAAAAATGGAATAAATAAATGATCTGAAAGTATATATTTCCTATTCAAATACAAAAAGGGAACTTTTTACACACAATTTTGATTAAAAAGAAAGAAAGCCAAACGGGAATCCTTAGCTAAAAACTATCCATCTGTATCACGCAACCAATGCCAGGTTTAAAGGTAGAGATAGTAAAAGTGTGAGAGACCTGACCTCTAACGCGCTCCATACACCAACCCCACGCCC
>NC_052125.1:4628016-4656345 GCF_012273895.1 Zerene cesonia | reverse complement strand
CACCAGCCGCTCGAGGCTCCAGATCACGTATCTGGTGTGAGTGGATGTGAGTGAGTACTCACTTTTTATGTCATAGCGAGCAACTGAGCTGGTGGTTCGCCTGATGGTAAGCGATCACCACCGCCCGTGAACAGAGTTAAGGTAGTGCTTCTGCGAATGCGCTGTCCGCTTTTAAGGGGTAAGGGATAAGGAAAGGATTGATTGATTGAGGAAGTCGCCGGCTTCTCCACTCACCGAACGAAACACAGTAGTATGCTACTTCACGCCGTTCTCCTGTAGGGGGTGCGGTACTTCCCCGGTGCGAGCTGGCACAATTCGTGCCGAAGCGTGCTCGACTACTCACTTAGTAACAATGCTCATAACATATAATATGTATTGATTGCGAATGAATAATGTTACCTAACACTTATAAGACAACATCTGATAAAAGTTAAATCTAGTGTTTGAAAATCATTTTTGGTACAAAAAAAATACGAATTTCTTAACACGATTGCGCTTTTTTTGTTTTGGTTTTATTATTCGATAACTACGCGAGTTTTCAACCGACTAATTGGATGGAATTTTGTACAGTAGTAGTTTGAGAGCCACGCAGGGACATATGATCCCACGGGATCGACATCTATATGGATAAAACCGCGAGACGGGCTTTATTCTTCTTCACAACGCGATAAAAAAGCTAGTTATTTAATTATTTATCAGCACAGAAAAAAGAATCACACTTGACACAACACATTGCGCGATATAGAACCTTATCACGCATGCAACAGGGCTCACAGTCGCGCAGTCAGCACTCACAAAAACAGATTGTCCATCACGTAGCGGTAGTCCGGGCGGCCGTTGTCCGGCAAGTGGCACGCGCTGAACACGATGATGGCGGCGCCGTCGCCGCAGTAGCCGCCGTGCGATATCACGCGCTTGAACGGCTCTATCACCTGGGGGGAGAGGGGGAGGGGGATGGGGTTAGAGACCGTAGACAGTAGTTAACGTTCATAGGCAACTGACAACGCTTATAGTCTATGAATAAAGCTCATAGACCACAGATAACCTTTATAGACTTGGTAATGCTCATAGACTATGTATAATACTGATAGACAATAAATAATATTCATAGACTTATGCATAACGTTCGTAGATAATAGACAGGGTGAATGGCAAATAGATAGTTCTTATGGAACACAAAAAAAAGAAAACTAAATTTATATTTTTCCCCTAATTTATATTAGCTTTGCCCCAAACCAGTTTTTCTATAATTCAAACAGTTAATAAATATAAAGAAAAGGTTAAGCACGATATTGTTGGTGTACCGGTCTATTCGCTATTAGGTCGTATTAAAGAACGAAAAAATGAATACGTAATTTAATTTTTAGTTATATAGCTTTAAAATGCTTTATAAAGGAGAAATTTTGAAAGAATAAAAAAAAAATTAACAAAGGCCGCGTTCCATCGATACAATATTGTAATCATTGAAATAATGTTTCGTATTGGTTGTGATGGTTCTTAATCATCTCAATAGATGGCGTGGGGTGCCCCTTAGGCACATGAAACCGAAAGAGTAGAAGAAATTCGATTACTGTGGCGGGATCACGGGTGGCCGAGAGGCTAGGTGTTTCTACGAAGCGTAATTTGTTTAAGTGTTGCATACCTTCATGTCGCACGTGGCCTGCCCCCCGCTGTGCTGGACGTGAAGCCACGACCGCTCATCGCGGAACTCCTCCGCCGCTGAGTACTCCGGTATCGGATCACTGCACTCGCTCGCCGTGGCTGTGGATTTCGATCTGAGAAAAAAAAATAGAAAAAAAAAATTAAAAAATTGTGATAAAACCCGGTTTTCGATGTTATCTGATGATTGATGGATCTGTTCATGGAATTTGTAAATTGCATTGAAGAGAAAATAAAGCCACTGGGGTATTTCTCAGTCTAAGATAGACTTTCTGAGAGGTACCATTCTGGATTCGAATATGGGACCAAACGACCTTTTTCGCATCATTATCGCCCAACAGATTAAAAAAGAGAGTTATGTTTTTTCGAACTAGTTGAAATTAAGACAACTTTAATAATTTTAAACTATCCAATATTATAGGAATTCAAAACTATTTCTATTCCACGAAATTTCTGTATTCATAGTATAACATATTTTTTTAATATGTGAATTTTTAGTTACTTCTTTTTCATACCTCTTCGATTCCTCCTGTTCGCTGGGGAAGTCCACCGGCTCAGGCATAGGTGGTTCCTCTTCAGACTCCAGGGAGCAACCTGACACGCTATCTAGACTGCAACTGTCTTCGTCTGGCGGCTGGAAATGTAAATACAGGCACCGATTGTCATACAGACAGTGATAAAGATTGAGATACAAATAATGATACAGATAGTTTTACAACTAGTGATACAGATAGTGATACAGAAAGTACAGATAGAGATTAAGATTGATATATAGACAGAGATAGAAATACAAATGCAAATTCTACTGATAATTTGATTTCAAGTGTGGTAGCTGTCTACGAAGAAATCCGCATATTAAAATTATTTTAAATTCGTATATATACAGAAAATAATAATAACTAAACAATCTTCAAACTGTCTACATAACTAGTTTAAATCTAATTGGGACCATGCACCATGGATGGGGGGGGGCAACAGCTCTCAATTTAGAAAAATTGGGTGAACCGCACCCATTCGAAAGCTCTTAGGTAACAAACTCAAACCAACTACCGTCGAATTGAGAACACCCATTTTTTGCTGTCGGTTAACACCGACCAATCCTTACGCCACGCGAACAAAGCCGTATTACACATCTAGTATCAAACAAAATTGAACAGAGCGAAACAACGATACGAAAAAGCAAATAAAAAACACCACTTGGCGCGAACACAATGGTACAATGTTTGACAAATGTTTACCGGTTCTCACACTACGGTGGGTGATTTACACTTGCACAAGGCACAAAGTTGCACTATGTTAACTTAATTTTTAACCTACTGCACTGGAAAGGATTAATTGCTTTGATTTCGTTCGGAAAGGGAGACATTATTTCCCTAATTCGTAGGTTATTTTATAGTATTTTATGAACAAAGAATAGGTATTCATGCATAAATATTTAATCTAATATTGTAATGATATGAAATTAGATTTTTGTTTGTAATGGCTTACATCAAAAACTCTTCGACCGATTCAAAAGAAAACCTACACAATTAGTATGCAATTTTATTCCCGTGTGATATATGCTACATTATATACAAGCATAAAAACAAGTAAAGCCGGGGCGAAAGCAAAACAAAAATCTCCCACACAGTCGTCTAGTCTCCATCGAGCTTAGCCGACACTGAAAATCCAAATCCGAAAGCACTCACCACTTGTATCTTCCGTCTGGGCGATCCAGGATTCCTGGGCACCGTGGGGCGAAGGGCCACGGACCCCGTGTAGGGATCCAGTAGTGCTTGATACGCGGACTTGTCATCTTGAGTTGATGATATGAGATCTGGTGACTCGAGATTCTAAAAATATGTAGGACAAATACAAATAAAAGATATTTATTTACATTTTTTTTGTATTCGATTTTAAAACTAATAAAATTAGCTAGTGGGTCGTCTGATGGTAAGCGCTGTCACCGCCCATGAACTTACGCCTCTACAAATGGATTGCCGACTTCAAACTGGAAAGGGATGAAGAAAGGTTTGACAAGAGGAATGAGGGAAAGGAAAAGGATATGGGTCTCCGGCTCCCCCACTCACCGAACGAAATACAGCAGTATGCTATTTCACGCCGGATTTCTGTGGGGGTGTGGTTCTTCCCAGGTGCGAGCTGGCCCAATTCGTGCTCGACTCCCACATACAAATGAAGAACATATATCTAGGGCAGTTGACAATGGCTTGTAAAATTATAAACATCCATCTAGTGCTCCATATGGCTCTATAAGATACTAAAATATATGTTTTACTTTCCGCCTGAAAACCGATTCTGATCATTCACTCAATGTATTCCTTTTATAACATTATTTAATTGTAACAAAAAAAAAACATTCAATTCTTCAAAATCTTGATAACAGAACAAGACAGAATTAAGGAATCTTCAAAAGTGCTTAATATAAGTCAGAGATCAGAAGCAACACACAAACACTATTAACGCACACAAAGCCGCAGGTAAAGGGTAGTATAATCGACGTACATTTTGTACTCCGATGGTAGTGGACATTTCAATGGGTAAGTCAAAATTTGGCATCGAACGGTGATTGGTTGGCGAATCGCACCACTCGGTCGCCTGAAAATAAATATGTATTTAGATTTGATAGGAAAATCTTAATATACATAAATAACGCGCCACGTTGCTTGTCCGCGATGGACTCCTAAACTCCACCGATTTTAATCATATTTTCACGCCATGTGCCACGCCAGTTTATATTATTTCAATTAAGATAAACGACTAACCGGGCGGAGCCGGGGCGTGCAGTTTATAGAATTGGACAGTGGTTAACAGCGAAATTTTTTGATCCTTGGCTAGACTGTCAGACACTGCAGAAAGATGTCCGAAAATTCGCTTGCCACACCCGGGAGTTTAAACAACTAGACATCTGCTCACTCTACATTTTTATTGCATCAATCATTGGGATGAATTGTAAAGACGATATGGTATTAGCGAATGCCACCTTGTACATTCTCAGCATAAATACAATACAACATAGCAATAGAAATATGTATAACAAAGACACTTTTCGTTGGTCACTTCTACACCCTTATTCAATAAGCTTCTAAGTATTCACTCAAATCTAGCACCTACCCCAGAATGAAAACGCCCGCTCTCCGGTAAATCTATTTTGTACTTCGGCGTGCTCTGTGTTGTCCCTCTATCACCGGATATGCCACGATTGTCCAGCTCACCCTCTTTACCAGGCGTCTCCGATAGCCGCGGTATAATTTTCCTCCTCGGCCCATTGGAACAGTTCAAGGAATCTGTTAATATTTGGCTATCAGCTGTCACATAATTGTCCGATACATATAAATTGCTTTTAGACGTATTCCTTTGAGGGCTGTAGAATTCGTACCCATTGATATCGGTTCTATCACCTTCTATGCTGGACAGGCTCAGGTCCTTTTCTTCCCTTTTGTGACTGTTTTTCGGTATGAGATCTGGGTAGTTGTCATCTGGACTGCCTAAGCCCATCAGGGGGTGGTTTGTGGTTAACGTTAACGTCGAACTGAGTTTTGGCGGGCTTATTCTAAGGTTTTTGGGTCTACTGTCTGGCTCGTTTATGTTTAATTCGGACATTCTATTCAGAAGGCTGTCGGACAGTTCTGATTGTACTCTGTTGTCTAGAGAGTCTGATCGCTGGACGTATGGGTTCTGAAGTCTTAGGACTTCCGCGTCACGATCTTCGAAGTCTGACGAGTTTGAATTGGGCGTGCCCTGTATGGATTCCGAGCCCGTGTCCATTTTCTCATCTGACGATTGTGAGCTTAGCAGTTCGTCGCGGCTGTACTGGGGCGATTTAAAATTACTGAAACAAAATAAAGTATGTTTATGTAGAAGGTAGAAGGCTCTTGGAGGCACCTTACATATTATCATCAATTTTAAAAACAGCATAAACTAAATAGTGTCAAGGTTCCATTTAAAATTGATAAGCAGTAGATTTTTAACACATTCAGAAAAAAATTGTTTTATACTACATTGATAAAACGTATCGGGGAAAAATCTAAAGTTAGAAGTGCATGTAAATGCCAAGGCCACAGCTAATATTTTTATGAACTATCAATCTTTCAAATTGCAATTTAATTTACTTCAAAGAGCATGTGATACTAGCTTCAGCCCATGGTTTTACTTTTATAACTTGATGTTAAAGACATTGATAGACTATTAAATATTTTGTCTTTTTATCTGACAGTTAAGCTAAACAGCAATAAATTTAAAAAAAATCGTGTAATGGTATGTATATCATTTAGTGATCATAGTAGATAAATTTAATAGAATTAAGAGAAATTTAATATTATTATTAAACATCATAATATAAGGTAATCATCATAATCATAAGTACACCAAAACTCTGTAGTGATAAGTAATTATTTCTTACTATCGGAAATTATAACTTGCACTTCAAATTAATAAATATGACTATCAGAATGTAAAGGGCGGAGAATTGCCCCTCATGCGACAAGCATTTATCATTAATGTTGAGGAAGAACACTAGTTTCCCCGAGAGCCCGAGGCCCTTATCCTTACCCTTCCCATTTCTTTATTCCTCTTTTCAATTTTTTCTTAATCTCTTTCCAATTTGAAGTCGGCAATCCATTTGTAGAGGTGTAAAGTCTGCAAATTACCTCACGCCTCTCCAAATGTTCATGGGTTGTGGTAGTGCTTACCATCAGGCAACCCACCAGCTCCATTACCGACAGTGACATAAAAAAAATATGAAAAAGAAAAAAAGTTTCCAAACTTATGAGCTTCTGAGTTTTAAATTATAAATCTAAACTTTAAATAAAATTTATTCTATTGACATTCTGTATGTATGGAAACTGAAAAACTTAAGTGATTGAGTCAATATTTTATAAACTTTCTTCAATATTTTTCAAAATGAATTCCTATATAAGAAAGTATATAGGACATTTTTGTCCCCAATATCCTATGGGAGTCAACTTCTTTGACTATGCAGGGGAAGCCGCAGACAAAGTTATATATGTATGCCTGTATGTTATTTAATGATATGATAAAATTGTACATTGGTGGACTCCATTATTATTTATTTAATATCAATACAATATTTGAAGCTGTAAGCTTTCACTTAACAATAAAACATGTAATAGTTCAACATATTTCTACAGGGAATGAGTAGGTACAAAGTCAGAGACTAAAACTAGTATGTACACGAGTATTGAATATACTATGTAATATAAACTGTGGGCGAATATCAAAGAAGGACTTTAAATAGTAATGACAATAAAAATTATTATTTGTCATTGAACTCTAGCTTCATCATAATAAAATTGCAAATAGTACACATACCTTTATCAGAGAGGACATTATGTGTCTTGCACATGTCCATGGAGATTAATTTCATATTAAAAAAATTGTAATAACAGAGGATTTTATGAATGATGAAAATTTTATTTATTTATGGCTGGATTAGTTGGAATATAACTGAAATGTACAACGTTATGCATTTAATGTTCTTCATTGTGCCTCCACTGTCCTTGATATTTTAAATAAATGCTGACCTTTTTATTAAAAAACATTTTAATATTTTTGTATTTGGGTATTTAGGTAAACGA
Organism: Zerene cesonia; assembly: GCF_012273895.1. Lineage (NCBI taxonomy): Eukaryota > Metazoa > Arthropoda > Insecta > Lepidoptera > Pieridae > Zerene > Zerene cesonia. The sequence continues at coordinate 4,649,092 of NC_052125.1, read as the reverse complement.
AAATTGAGAAGTGGCTTCATTAGACATACGATGAATTTCACCATAACGGATGCTTTTCGAAATGCAATACAGTGACTAATACGTTAATAAAGGAAGTAATATGATATTACAATAAAAACATTGAACTTTTGCACGCAAACGCTATAAAAATAAATAAATACTTACTTCATTTGTTACTTCTTTTATGCACTCACTTAACAATGCGCTTCACGAGCGGTTTGTTACTTTATATTATTTTTATTAAGATTTATTTTATGCACCCTCAACATAATACAAAATTAAAATTCACATATACCGTCCACTGTCGATACACGACAGGCGAAACTCGAACGGTCCCCGAATGTCGAAGTCGAATGACGATTTGCGACATTTTATCGGACGAATCAAATTTCAAGAGACGTCCAAGCATTTAAGGATGCGTTCAATAAATTTTATTTATGTTCCTGCTATAGGAGAAAATTGTGTCTTATAATTTATTACATAAGTAATTAATAAACAATCAGTAGAAATTCCCAAGTTATTTTGTTAATGAATAAATTTTTAATGAATCCATGATAGATAAACATACACCTGTTTTGACTACTACATATTTTATTAAAGTTATGTTTTTTACAATATTTTTAAAACTTTATTGGGGATGTAAAAATGAATTTGGAAGATCTTTTAAATACATTTAATTTGCCTATGTATACAACAAATGAAATGTATTATAATAATCCTGAAAAATCTCTTTTGTGATGATATTTTATAAGAATTGCCTAAAGTAAGAAGAAATTAAATGAGAAAAGTAACTTGCAATCCTTAAAGAAATACAAATGTAAGCACGCCAACAATTTTTCCTGAAATATGGAACAATGGCTCATATTCTAGGAACTTTCGAATGGAAAAAGAATGAAACGTGTTGACTGAAATGATACAGTTATCGGTGTTGCTAGCGCTGCAACACTCTTGGAAGTTTTTTTTTTGTTTCTACCTGCATTATAATTGAAATCGTAATTTCAGGTAAGTCATGCAATAAATCCCATGCAAGCTTTGTATGCTTGTAGTGGTTAGCGTTGTGTGTATAAGTTGCTCTTATATCCTGAGTATTTATGTAAACTGGTCTTACGTTTTACTTTGAAATATTCATGCACTACAATATTATCAGAGAAGTTAGCAAGTCTTTAACGAAATTGTGTTGTGCTAATTTAATCTGGTGGCCGAATTTTGAACATGAGATTTTTTTGTGTTTTAAATGTTATAATAAGTTGGCATTTTTTAACTGGAAAATCTACGATTCTACGATATCTACGATACGAAAAATATTATGATAAATTTTAAATTAGAGAAATATTAAAGAAGCTCAGTAGCTCTGCATAAAACAAGTGTGGGAAATCCGCCAACTGCATACAAAATATTGAACATTTCTTTTGAAAACACGTATCATTTTGCAAAGGTTTTGAAAATAATCATTTCTTGGAAACGTATTTCTAGCGCGTGAATGGCGATTTTTAATCAGTGTGATCCAGGAAGTTGGAGTAGCTTTAAATTTAATATTATTCTTTTATTTTAGATTATTTTTCTAATTTAAAATTATGGAATACAGTTCGTTAATTTTTCTGATGGGATTTGGTTTACGATTGGCGATAGCTGAAGATGTAAGCTGTAAGTAATATACATAATATAACATTTTATTTCTTTTATAGATCGTTATTTTGTGAGTTGAAACCAAAACGTATTTTTAACAATTGTTTGCTTCCTACGATTTGAGTTCGTTAGATAAGGATGTAATTTGGAAGCTCATATCCTTTTCCTAACGCTTCCCATTTCGTTCCTTTATTCCTGCCACCAATATTTACCCCTTAAAATGCAGTGACCATATCTCTGCAAATGTTTATGGGCGGTGGTGATTGCTCACAATCAGGGAATTCCATAGATATATCTATGGTTTTTCTGTATTATTATCCTTGCCTTACAATTTAAACAACAGTTGTTTTAAACATTAAATCCTACGTCCTTCCTACTAATATTATAAATGCGAAAGTTTGTAAGGATGTGTGTGTGTTTGTTACTCTTTCACGCAAAAACTACTGAACCGATTGCTATATAATTTGGTAAGTAGATAGCTGGACAACTGGAATAGCACATAGGCAACTTTTATCCCAATATTCCTACGGGATACTGACTTACGCGGGTGATACCGTGGGGAGCAGCTAGTAAATAATAAGGCGAATAAAAAATTATTAAGAAGTTGTTTCAATCTCTGGTTTTTAATTCTTTTTAATTTCTTATTCTTTCAGATCAAGCTTGTGTAGATAAATACTCAAGAAAGGGTTACCAGCCTTGGCAGGAATGGTCGGATCACTATACATGCCATCGATATAGATGCGAGATACGGGATGGAAAATATTTCATTGCTGCTGTGGGGTTGGTGATTTATTTAGTTGTATAATCGAAATAACAAATTGAGCCCATTTTGTTGTATCTGCCATCTTTAATTTGAAATCTGACATAACTACATTGAGAGAGTAGTGAAACAATATTTAATCCGACATTTTGTGGCGGCATCTTTGAATATTTAAGATCCTAAGAACCACCGCAAGGAAACTGGCTTCCTAACAAAAATACCGCATCGAAATCGGTTCATTCGTTTTAAACCTAGGCTACCGCAGACAGACATATACATACTCAGACTTTAATGTACAATACACATACAGTTAACAAAACCAATAAACAATATCTATTGTACAATTTGGCGGCCTTATCGCTTTGGAGCGATTTCTTCCTGGCAACCTTATTTTAGTTTTTATTTCGGTTAAAAACTATACTAAAATTAGTAGAGCCTTTTAACAAAAATCTGCACAAAACGAAATTGGTAACGATTTATATGCATTTTGATTCTATTCATTTCAATCTAGGTTTTAGACGATGGCGGACATTTTAAACTGTGTGTTTTTTCACATAATATTTGTTGGTTCATTTGTAAACGTGTATGTTCCTACATTACCTATGTTATATTACTATAATCATCTTCTTCATCACTACATAAAATAAAACAAAGTCGTTATCTCTCTGTCTCCATGTATATGCTTTAATCTTTACGACTACGCAATGGATTTTTATGTTTTATTTATTGACAGAGTGATTCAAGAGGAAGGTTTAAATGTACATTTAACGCGAAGCCGCGGGCAAAACTAATATATAAAACTAGCGGTCCGCCCCGTCTTCGCCCGTGGTACATATATAGCCTATAGCCTTCCTCAATAAATGGGATATCGAACACTGAAAGAATTTTTCAAATCGGACCAGTAGTTCCCGAGATTAGTGCGTTCAAACAAACAACAAACTCTTCAGCTTTATAATATTAGTATAGATGTAAAGGTGACTGATCTTTTAACGCACAGCCCAAATAACTTGATCGATCCGGCCGAAATGGCATGCAGATAGTCCGTATAATGTAAACATCCGCTGAGAAGGGATTTTTATAAATTCTACCCCCAAGGAGATGAAATAGCCGTTGAAAATTAGTGCCATGAAAACTTATTTGGCCACAAGCAAAAAGCTATTCAGTCCATATTTATTTCCACTGTAGGGATATTGGACTATGAGAGTTTATCTTTAGACCATAAACCAATGTTCTAACATTCACATGAAGTAGAATCGGATAAATGTTATTAATAAATAAAAACATTTAAATTTTAAATTATAATCGAATTTCACTTTTCCGAAAGAGCTAGGCCGATTCTCGTTAAATTTGTATCCATGTTGGGTAGATCTAAGAATCGGCCCACATCTATTTTCCATACCGCTGAATGATAAGTCTAAGGCAGAACAGCGTTTTCCGGGTCTGCTAGTACTCACACATATAAAAATTAGCGTTACTTAACTTGGATTTAACGAGGTCTTACACTACAGTTGCAGGAAGCCAAAAATACCGGAAAATGCGCTGGAGTGTCATGAGTATATTGAAGATGAAAATGTTGGTATGTATCCAAATAATTCCATAATTTAGCAAAATCATCGCAAGCGCATTTTAAAGAACAATTAATATAAAACAGATGTTAGTCTTTTAACAAAAATGCAATAATGACATAACAGTGTCAGACTATTTTATAACTTAAGCTTCAGTACAATAAGACATTTAATTAAAATGGGTATATATTATATATGTATCCTTTATGTTCCGTATGTGACTGAATATGTCTTTATATTTAAAGTATTCAAATTTTTTGTGGAAACTTTGCTGATATGTGTATGGTATATGTCTATAATCTATAAGAATAATTGTATTGTTTGTTTCCCAAAGATAAATAAATAAAATAAATAAAATACTTGATGATTCAATAGAATTTCCAACATGCTGTGCGCGTTTAAGATGCGTGGTGGAAGTCAATGGTGAGAGAATAGTTCAAACCAGAGGACAGCCCGGCGAACTCTTCCCTGATAAGTAAGAATAAGTTAAATTAATTCTGTTTCACTTACCCACTTAAAGTTTATTAGTTATCTAGATATCACATTTCTACAAATGTAGTTTTCGCGGGAAATAAATTTTTTTTTGTCTTTGAGACGCAATCTGTATTTTTTTCCTTTTTTAGGCTTGTAGTTAATAAATATTACACCCTAAGCGATTTTTAGAAAAGTCTAATCACAGCCGAATTTAATTATATATTCCTTAAAAAAAATGTAAAACATGGAAGGGAAATAACTGAAAACGGAAGGAATTTTTTTTCTGTTGAGTTTTTTATTTTAAATCCTGTTCCAGACCATGGAAAGGTCAGCAAAACGAGCCAAATCCAGCTGTAGTTGGAATGGGGCCGATTCAACAGAACACTGTTGGTGGTGAACCGCAGAGTCAACCCTCTCCTGGGATTTTCAACAGCAGAGGCGCAGGCAAGCCAAGTAATTTTGTTATAAGCGTATGAAGTTATAATGTTTAAAAAACAATGCTACCATTGAAAATACGGTAATATTTAACAGACTTCAAACTACGTAACTCTCAATTGACAGCAATGATGATAATTATTTTTTATATGTTGACGCTTCATGTGGACCCCTTAATTCCGATCTGACAAGAAAAATACAGAAATATTTATTATTTAACTTCGTCTATCATCAATGATGAATGCATCTCTAAGATTTTTGTTAACTAAAAATGAGGTTCCCACATTTTATAATTTACTGGCCGATTTTTACTTTACTTATATAAGTATGCACCTACTACAATTACTTGTATGGTATCGGACATTAATACGAAAGTGTTTAGAGACATGAGGTCATACTTTCACTTCCGATATGTATGGTTCGCTACCTAGCCATTTATATTATTCAACATCAATGCGCCTGAAGTATTATTTAAATTATAAACAGATTATTCCTAGTTATTGGGCAATGTACCCACGATTGACAATGTTTTAATACACTAACATATCGTAACTAATAATGTATGTTTTATATAGACCTAACTATGCTAATCTTTCTTACAAACCCTTTAACATCAATGTTTTATTAATTTAGCCAACGATATTCCCGACAGCGGATGGCAGCGATATTAGCGGAAGACGTTATGTGGACCCCTATCCCTCTCAACAGATGCAAGACTCCCCTAGGAAGAAGAGATCCACCACATATCCTCTATTTGACAGAGGGCTCCTACGCGAACGCGCGTACACACCACATCAAGTTAAAATACATGGCTATTCGCCAGAAAAATATACTTCATATTTCGCAAATAATGTGAAAGCAATAACTAACCCCAAATTACACTTCAATATGTCCTAAATTTATCGTGTTTTCCTTAATGTTTGTTTGTATCAATGCAATTTATCCATTGTTTATTATGCTCTGTTGAAATAAATTTGATTGTATATTATCATGTCTTTGATTTTCATATTTCGTTGTGGCTATTTAATTTGCCCAATTCAAAATAAAAAAAAGTCACTCAAGATTTTTAAGTTTACCGCCTTTCTAAGCTAAAAAGCAGTGTTATAATATTATTGTAGATATAGATCTATACTCTATATATTATAGACGTATAGTTACTACTTAGTATTGAAAAACTGTTATTGTGTTGGAAAGTCAATTTACTTAAGAAGGGTAGTTCATTTCAAGGTTAATAATAAAAAATCAAGTTAGTACTAACAGTACTTAGATGGATTTATAAATGGTCAGGTAATTTATAGAATACTGTATTATATTTATTAGCTTTTACTACGACAAAATGAACGCATTTGTATATCAACATCAATTGTTTAGAAAAAGTCACTGTCAAAATCAAATACCACAAAGTTGTATAAATCTGCAAGAATACTATTCTGAATTAAAAAGTATTTTTAAACATTTATCCTTAACCCTTATAATTAATCTAGTATTTAAAGAAACTTTTTAATTGAATACGTACTACTGCAATTGTTTCGACTGTTTATCGTTTTGTTTTTTATTCATAGTGATTAGAAACGTCCTTATCAATGGGTGTAATCCATTTAGTAACGATGTAAATGAATATATACTCATACAGATGGGTAACTGAAATAAAACATTACCAATAGTAAGTAGTCTTGTAAATTTTCGCTTATAGAGTATAAATATATACTAATATAATAAATTTAGATGCAATACAATGCAGCTCATATACTTGGAGTCTCGTGAATACGGAAGTTTTCGAATAAACATCAATCAGTGTTTGCAACAAAACTCCTGCACAGAGTTGACCAATTTTTATATTGCCATTAAATATTTGAATAACTTGTATACTATTTTTAATACGCCATACGTTATAATAAATTTACCATGTAACATTCTATTACAGAAAATGTGATAAAAATAAAAACGTAAAAATATGGAACCCCAAAAACCGTTTGCGTGCACTATCCCTGACTGCGGCATGACATTCACAAATGAAGACCATCTTCATGTGCACACCAAGAAACACGACATGGTGCTACAACTCGGTATGGAGCAGAAGGCTGCTTTCGCTGGTAAGGATTTTGAATGTTATTTTTACCAGTATTCTGCATGTTTCATTTATTTTTTAATAATTTATCTCAAGATTATGGTTTGTGGTTTAACTTCTGGTTCTCAATTGTTTTATAAAAGTTTCTGTCTTCAATTAACAATGTCAACGTAGCATACAATTACTATCAATACCTATATTTTTTATGTCATAGCGGACAACTGAGCTAGTGATTCCCATGATAGTAAGCATTCACCACTGCCCATGAACAATCGCAGAGGTAGTGCCTCTGAGAATGCACTGTTTGCTTATAAGGGAAAGGGATCGGAAAAGAAAAGGATCAGCAATTGAAAAGAAGGAATTGACTGGAAAGGTAGAAGAAAAGAAAAAGGGCCTCCAAAAACCCACATATACTTTGCCTGCATAATTTCCACTATTACATAATACAATAAAAATGTGAATTTATCCGATTACATTTTTTCAGCGGACCAAACACCAACTCCGACACGGTTCATAAGAAACTGTGAAGAAGTGGGACTGTTCCAAGATCTGCAGAATGTCAATGTCAACCCCTTTGATGAGGGCTTCAAGCGAGCCATGGAGACAAAGTATGTTCTGATGTTGTAAAGCTGAAGAGTTTGGTTGATTGTAGTTTAATAGGTCCTGAGACAGGCTCCCTCAGGTTCAAATTGCATAATTTTTAGTGTGGGAGTAGAGCAAGCGTTGACATGAATTGAGACAGCTCGCACTGGGGAAGTATCACACCCCTCAGAAAATCAGTGTGAAATCCTACTAATATTATAAATGCGAAAGTTTATAAGGATGTGTGTGTGTTTGTTGCTCTTTCACGCAAAAACTACTGAACCGATTGCAATGAAATTTGGTACATAGTCAGTTGGACAACTGGAATAACATATAGGCAACTTTTTATCCCGATATTCCAACGGGATACGGACTTACGCGGGTGACACCGCGGGGCGCATCTAGTAGTTATATATTTATGCCACTGTGTTTCGTACCCTTTTCTCCACACACTTCCCAATTCCCATTCCTTCTTTCCAGTCGTCAATCCTTTGCTTAGCCCTGTCCCCTTAAAAGCAGGCAGCGCAGTTGCACAGGCACAACCTCTGCAAATGTTCATGAGCAGTGGTGGTAGCTTACCATCAGGCAAACCACTAACTCAGGTGCCCTCTATAACATAAAAAAAACTAAAACAAATTTATGTTTTTGTTGGATGGTCTCCATTACTTATCAATGAAAAAGTGGGAATGAATATGCTTTCTGAGCGTATTAATTGTTCTGAGACATAGGGCAGACAAAGTTGTATGGATCAGCCAGTTGATGTATAAATGAAGCCCTTTATGGGGCAGTTCCATATCCAGTCAGTATTTTTCGATAAGCAGTTGTGTTGTCTGCAATACCATGTAGAGCGATCCATCCAATGAGATATCTGCTCTTTGAATAGTACATATAATGTTGCACTGATATGCTATAGATAAATGCATACATTAAAACAGATGTTTTCTTAATTAATGTAGAATTTTTCCCCACTCATTGATTCTGTTAATAATATTAAAAATGGAGGCAGTCAAAAAGAGGTTATGATATGGACCATGTAATCCTATTAATATTATAAAGGCGAAAGTTTGTAAGGATGTGTGTGTGTTTGTTGCTCTTTCCCGCAAAGACTACTGAACCGATTGCCATGAAATTTGGTACGTAGACACCTGGACAACTGGAATAACATACAGGCAATTTTTTACACATACGCGGGTGAAACCGCGGGGCGCAGCTAGTGATTTAATAATCCTTATATGTTTAAACATATTATTGTAACGTTGTTTATACTTAAATACAAATCATATCTTGAATAATATTTAATGAATAGAAAAATTTGATTATGTGGCGAGATTTCTAACTTCATCTTAAGCCTGTGAGAGTATATTTTTTGAACATCAAGAGTTTTTATTTTCTTACTTTAAACTGCATTTTTCCAATTGCAGACATAACATGCTATCGTTGGAGACATCGTCGGAAGATGTCTTGCATACGCCGCATCTTGTGTTTCCACTGGACGCTGATTGTACATTATATACGGCGAATAATCAACGAAATATCACTATAAGCAGGTTGGTACTGTGGGATACAAGAATACAGGGATGATCCTGCAAGAAAAATGACTTGCAATATTTCCTAGTCTAGCCATAGCTTTTTCGTTCCATTGAGGATCATTCATTGATGTGTTAAACATACCTTCTTTCTGTGTATAATAATTTAAAAGATAGTTAGTACCATAAATCTTATATTATTCTGTTTCTTAACAAAAGAAATTGTTAATTTTGTTTTTCAAAACTGATCATCACACAATTTATAGGCCTCAGACAGTACAGTACAAATATTGTTCAAAATTATATGATAAAAGTTCAATAACGAAATACTTATCAATTATGTATTTAATTTCAGATCATCCAGCGACGAATCGGGCGCAGTGAAGGAATACGAAACTACAACGATCTCCAAACTCACGAACGAGGTGACCACAATCAGCAGAGTTGTCAAACCGGACTCGGACGAGTCCAAACATGAGAAAAAAGACGTTGAGACCGTCTCGTACACGAATAACGTTATAAAAATACACGAAATACGCAACAATGGGAAGGTTAATATAGAGAAGAAGGATCTGGAAGCCCCACCACCGATCATGAGTCAGAAGTCATTAGATTTTGTTGTTGATAGCCTGACGAGTGACGTTAGCGATGAAAGCAGGAAACGGGATGTGAACGATAAGATAAAGAAGGAAAACAACAGTGATGATAACATAGAAGTGTTTATTAAACTGCCGAGTGGTAAACGAGTGAAGATGAAGGCAGTGGATGATGCTAAAACAGTGGAGAACGGTACGAAAGAGAAATTGAAGAGTGTTATATCGAATAAGAAGAATGCAGCACCCATAATACCGATGCCAATGGGCACATTGATACCAGTTAAAGTGGTCAATACGATACCGGTTGTGCATAAGTTACCTATAGTGCCCTTACAGTCGAATGTTAGCGTGAAAGTGCGGAAAAAATGTGAAAGCGTTATGAGGGAACACGCTAGTGCTGTTGAGGACTTTGATAAGCGGAGTTACTCCAGCGCTGCTTCCAAACGTTACAGGTAAAGTTTGAGATGTGTTTATTAGGATGTGTTGTTTTTTTTATGACATAGCGGGCAACTGAGCTGGTGGTTCGCTGGATGGTTAACAATCATTACTGCCCATGAACATTCGCAGAGGCTCAGACCTCTGAGAATGCGCTGTCCGCTTTTAAGGGATAAGGAAAGGATTGATGACTGAAAAGAAGGAATGGATTGGGTAGGGCTAGGAGAAGGAATAGGCCGAATAATATTATCTGCATACTTATATTAATTGTTGAATTATTATTAATCTAAGTATGGAGTTAATAAGATTTTTATTATGTATAATTCAGAAGCAATAAAATGCTTAGGGTGCTATTAATTGACTGAGGGTTTATTAAAATTTGTGTTACACCCCCTTTTCCTCCCCCTACTTACTACCTCGACTCAAACACAAGAAAATACTATACCTCGACTCATTTCCGCCTTAGAATGGCTCACGTAAATAATAGATGCGCCCTTACATACAAGCAAAAATAAAAAAGCGTTAATGCGTACAATTTTCCACAATAAAATTACGATTTCACAATTTTCAGGGATAGAAAGAGAGATGTAAAACACCAGCAAGAAATGGAAGTGCAGAAATTGAGAGACGCCAACTTGAAATTGAGCTCTGAGGTCAAGGTGTTAAGGTTTATATTGGCGAAGCATCTAAAAAAATGCCCCGTGGGGGACGACTTAAGTATGTGCTTAAACTCAAATCGAACAGTTTTTTTTTTTTTATGTCACAGGCAATGGAGCTGGTGGGACGCCTGATGGTAAGCGCTACCACCGCCCATGAACATTTGTAAGGTTAAGGTCTGCAATCGACCTTACGCCTCTACAAATGGATTGCCGACTTTAAATTGGAAAGGGATTAGGGTAAAGGAATAAAGGAAAGGACTGGGAAGGGGAAGGAAAAGGATATGGGCCTCCGGTTTGATTTTGAATGATATTAATGATTATTGAATACGTTTAGTTGCATATTTTCATATTTATTTGTTTGTCACTAGCTGCGCCTCGCGGTTTTACCCGCGTAGGTCTGTATCCCGTAGGAGCAACGGAATAAAAAGTTGCCTATGTGTTATTCCAGTTGTCCAACTATGTACGTACCAAATTTCATTGCAATCGGTTCAGTAGTTTTTGCGTGAAAGAGCAACAAACACACACACATCCGTACAAACTTTCGTATTTATAATATTAGTAGGTGTAGGATTAGTAGGATTTGTCCTTGTTTGTTTTTTGTAATTATTTTTTTCTTCAACTACAATATTAAAAAAAAATTACTGTTATTCTTATCTATTCCTGTCTTTTATTGTTCTACTACGGTTTCTAGGTTTGTGGTTTGTGTTTGTTACTATATTATCGACTATTATTTAGTTGTGATAACTGGGCAATGACGATTTCGGGCTAATGAGATGAAGTTTTTATTACAGGAGAAGTACAAGAAAAACTACGAATCGCGGATAAAATTGTAGTCGATCCATTACTCGATCTGAATATGTGAAGAGATGAAGAACAAAATAATTGAAAATCAAAGAATTGAGTGTGATAAATGCTACCTACACTGTTGTCCCCCTGGGAATTAGGGGGATTGTATATTATACGCAGGATTACAAAGAAACAGGTTGTCTAAAAGGGGAGCTAATTCGATACTATGGTACCAGAATACAAGGTGGACGAGTCGTTCACCCAGGATTAGTTAGTGTTTGCTTGACTGTGTGAGCAAGGGAATTACGTAGTACACTAAAATATAAAAGGCTATGTAATATGGGGGTATATTCGAAACAATATAAACGTACTGCCAATATTTAATATAAGTGGACTTACATCACCTAGGTAAGTATATCTCGCGGTAGAATACAATTTGTTCCCGCATTCCCGTCTAAAGCGGCTCGACGGAACACAGTGGGGTTTTAGTCGATAGGAATCCGACATAACCCACGGCCTCTTCCCCGGGGGTCGTGGGTATCTATGCAAGATTTCCCCACTTAAAAAAAACGGTAACAAGGATATGTATAGATTGCATATTAGAGCAGAATTCCTATGTACTAGAAAGGGATTTTCAAAACTTTAATCATAATACTAGAAGATGATAATAATAGGAGTGGTTTTTGTTATGAAATATGGTACTCACTAGCTTTTGTTAGGATTTAAATAATACAACAATATATTGTCAGCAAAATAGCTTTATATTTTGTATATTTCTCTGTTGGTACTGTAGCTATTGTAGTCTAAGGGCTAGAAGTTAAATTCTTTACGAAACTGACAAATCAGGTAACTTAGGTAACGTAAACAATTCTTCTTCCAGCCCTGTCTAATACATCAACTCTTGATATGATAATGAGAGAGGCTGAACGCATTTTAAGTATTTATTCATAATAAAGCTGCGTTTTGAACTTTTTCTTTACTAGCCATGGGCGAACAAGGCAGGCAGGTATTCAAAACTTGCTAATATGCGCCCATCATAGCACTTTTTCAAAAAACAGTAGGAAATTATTGACAAATAAACGTCAAAAATCCCGCCTTTACAAAGTGTCATGGCGGCCATTAGTTAGAATACTATAAACCGCCATAACGCTATTGACGCGGATTTTTTTAATTTTCCTTTTATCTGTGTCATTTTTATATAATAAAAGTAATATGTAATTTATTAAAATGCTGTCCTGTTAAAATTTTTGCTTGACTCTAAAATTAAATACAATTTTAATCGATTAAAGTAAAATGTAGAATTTTGCTTATTTTATAAAGGTACATACCATAAATCGTTTGATAATAATTACTGACTAAATAAATAGTCCTAAATTAAATTATTATTACAATATGAGCGATTTTTCGTATCCTAAACGCATAATTATAAATATTTGAAAACAAACGTCCTTACGGCTAGCTTTGTAACTAACAATAATAAAATACAGTTAAAACAATAAATTTAATTAACATTTTTATACAGTTCAGAAAAGTAACAACACAATTTCCTTTCATTTAAATAATTATCTTTCAAAATTCGCGCCGTAAAAAACTTGAAAATTCGAAAAGTGACGGTCACTACTATCTCTTTTACGCATTACTCGATGATCATCTATCTCCCTCGCACTTATACAAGTGTATTGTGTTGTATCAATAAATATATTTTTGGAGAGTAATAATAAAAATTTATTTAAATGAAAGGATTTATAGGTACAAGTAGACCATCGTTACACAAGAAAAATAACAAACAGGCCACATCAGTTTCACTATGGGTATATGTAACAACTACTATATTTATGACATGCCATAGACAATTATTTTTATTCTTTAGCTATTATAATTTTTTATTAATAATACAGTTTTAAATAACTAAATAATAACATTAAATGACTGATAAAATTATTTTTCTAAACTCCTAGTGTAGGGAGCTACATACGCCTGATGTCAAACGAAATTTATTTTCAACATTATTTAGAAATAAAAATTTTAACTCATATTAAAAATATAATAGTTGATAGAAATACCCATTTTGTCGTCGTTTCAACTGTCCTTAAAAGCGAAGTGAAACCAAATAGTGCATAGTTACATATCAGTTAAAATAACGTTTTAAGTATAACGTTACAATTTCGTTATCGGTATCGGTACATGCTGAAAGCGCTATGTCGCAGTCTAAAAACGGTATCAAAGAAATTATTCTCTTTTTGAAATAAACTTTTAAAAATAGAACTTGTAATTTTCATAATATGTGTGACTGAAAGAGTTCCACGGAGTTGGTAGTTGGTATAAAACTCTTTCAATGTTCGATTTATAATAGAAAGGTCAAATTTAAAATGTGAACAATTCGAAGAATATATTATTGCTAGTTCATTAATTGGAAGATTTTAATGCATTTATTACGTCACATTAATATATCTTTGATTGTCGTTTAAGACTGCGGTACATGTTATTCAGCACATGCTGATAGTGGAGGGGTAACTTCTGCATATGGGCAGAATCTGCTTGTATGAGAAAATGTTAAATGTTACTATTAATGGAAATGAGATGGTGGGATTATAGAAAAAATGTGATAAAGGTTTTTTTTATCCAATATGTACAACCACTGAATATATTTACATTATTTTGAAACCAGACGTCTTAAGTAGGTATAATGATTTTAAAATATTGCAAAATTTCAGTGTCTTTTTTTTATGTATGTTATAATTTTTTTTCGTATTCTTTAACGCAGATTTTCTAAAGAAAGAAAATTAGTCGTTGACATTATGAGTTTAGACGATAGAAAGGTTGAATGGAAAGCATTCAATCTAGGTGATAAACAGTGCCGACTCTGCCCTTACATCACCCATAAGATATGTTAAAATCTAGACTAAATATTTAACCAGAACATCTAAATCTACACGTGATATGCGAATGTGAAGAGTTTATTTAAACTTGTGTTGAAATATAATATCTACCATCGTATTTCACTAATATATAAAACTGCTGTAGCATTTAATTGTTTGATTTATATAGCACCAATTAATGTTAAATTGTACGGCTCAGAACGCCTGTAACCTAATATTTGAAGCTATTACTGAACAGTCTAATGGAAATATCTGTTTATTTCAGACAAACTCAGCATTTTCTACCAAATATATCCAACGTTCCGCGTCTGCAGTAGTTTAAATAAATAACCAGCATGATTGTGTCCAACCAATTGTTATTTCTTGAATAAAACATTAACAACGTATATTTCAACACTACAATTTCAATGTTAAACGAAAGCGAAGAACTATTTACATTTCTGTTTACTTGGTGTTCTCAAATATTGCTATTATAATAAATTACAATGTTATTAAAAACTAATTAACAAATCATATTAACAGTATACGTAACTAGGAATACTGACGTACCGTGTAATAATCTTGTAAGTACATGAATTTGATAAAACAAATGTATTCCGCATACGTTTGATAAAGTATTATGACTGCAGTCTATTTGAATGACCTTTTGTTATACTAGATTTCAAATCGACAAATTGTTTTTGCATATAATATTAAATCAGAATTCATTTTAAGTAGAACATTATCCGGATTGTAAGAACGTTCTCTGTAACTCGTAGTTTTGTAATCGTATACTTGTCTTTTTACAAAAACAATCGGTTTGAATGCTTTAATATATCTTCAAATAGACTACAGTTAACCTATGTGTCAATAAAGCTGGGTGGAAGCCCAACTACAGTGCATCATCCATGCTCATTCCTCATCATAATAACATGCAAAATACCAAATATCAATGCATCATACAAACTTAATGTTTAACTTAAGACACTTCGAACAAGTATAAAAATTTACGCTAATTTGGAAGTTTGGGTACTTTATATATTTTGAATAACACAATAAAGCTATCGTTAATAAATATTTTTAAATAGTATCTGTTGACGAATGAAATATGCGACGCACAATGAATATAACGATACCTATTTTATTGTAAACGCGTTATAAATGATACCGTTATCACCGTTATTTAACATCACTATTATACTATCGATATCTCTATGAGCGTATTTTATTGCTATACATAATATTTGAAAAGTCTAGCGTTTTGCGTCCTGTTCTAACAAAGGCGAGCGAAAGAGATAAAATATTAGTTTTCAAAGAGAAGAAATTTGTTTAATACAATATGAAATTTTATATGTTAGTATTATAGTACGTACTAAAATATAGTGAATTTATGAACTTGTATAAATAGACAAATCAAGGGAACGTAAATAGGGACGTACGAGTAACGTTAATGTATCGATAAAATTTATCTAATTACTTTTACAATCGAAAAACTTAACGATAGTATAATATAACTATTTAAAGTTATTTGGTGTTTACGTTTCTAAAGTATACGAGGCAATGTAACCTCATTTAAAATCTAGCGTCGAATAAAAACAAACCCGTAAGCAAACCTTGCGCTATTATAGTTATCATAATGTAATAAATCGTTATTAATATATTATATTGATTATATTATTGCAACAACCGAGGTAACCATTACTGGTGTTTATATTATAGTTTGTACTTGTTAGGTACAAGATCCTTAATATCATCGGAATGCTGGAAATTGCACTTTGAATCCCCTTTAATGTTATAAATGCGATACTAATTCTGTCTATCGCTTCTTTACGCTTTAATCACTGAACTGATTTGGATGAAATGTGCTAGTAAGGTAATTTCACACCTAAGATGGGCATAAGAATGGTTTTATCAGATAGATCCACGGAAATGGACTATGCGGGTTTTCCTTTGACTACGCGCGTAGTATAATAGATCTCTATTTGATATAGGTTTGACAGGTGTAAAACGGTAGAAAATTTAATTGGATATTAATGTGCCTCCGGAAAACATACAGCATTTATATGAAGAAGCAGTGTATACTCTACCATAGATACAGAATCAACTTCACAGATTACGTGCAATATTTAGTTTCAAATTGCATTACTAGGGGGCATCATTGTCACCAGCTAGGTGATGTGGGAAATGAAATAATTTTCCCAATCATAGCGTTGTGTACTCTCGCCATAGGCGGTCGTTTCTACTAGCATTGCTAGTGCAAAAGTGTACAAATATTGCACGTAATCTGTGAAATTGATTCTGTATCTATGGTAGAGTATACACTGCTTCTTCATATAAATGCTGTATGTTTTCCGGAGGCACATTAATATCGGTTTTATTGTAATGTAAAACCGTTATATTACTTGCTGTTAAAGCGTTGTTTTAAACGCAATTATAGCCAAAACAATAAGATTATATTACTAAAGTTGAAATTGATTTAAGTGGTTAATACTTGATAATTAATAACGTCATTTTGAGAGTTACTTTCGTTTTTTAATTGAATGAAAGCTGCTTACAAAAGAGATACCGTAGAACAATTCCTGAATAGTTCAAGATTGAAATTGGATTCGACGTGTAAAACTCGCGAACATAGGTCAAAACCATTAGTACATTTCAATGATCGTAGGCGTAGCAAAAGGTGAATGATGTAAGATTGTATAACGTGAGAGTTTGTGTGGCTTCTCTTACATAAAATGAATATTATACAGTAAAGCAATGAAGGTTAGATGGTTAATGTTTAAAATCGATCATGCGCCATTTGTTCTGAAAGTCAATGCAATAACAATTTAAGGCTTTTGTATTTAGGAGTGGGATTTGATTCTAGTTCCATTTCTTCAATTTGTATGGACAGGACACATTTTTCACATTTAATTTTTAGTTTCATAGCATTGAAATGCTTTATAAATGAGAACATTTTCACATTTTTCACATCCTCATTGAGAATATTGTAGGGGTGGAGACTAATGTCGTGAACAGTTTCAGACAGGTTTATATATTTTATGGCTTATGGCTTTTATTTTTTAATGCACCCCAGGGCTCCATCCGGGTAGTCATTTATTGTAATTGTATTAATTTAAACAATCCCACCTTTTAAGCTGGATCAGTCTGCACATGGTGTATAAATTTGAATAAATTCAGTTGAGTAGTTTAGGAGATCATATGTAAAATCATTTTACACGTAATTTATATAAATGTAGTAGATAAGTAATTAAACAAACAATGCTCAATGCAAATCGGTAACACAATACTAGTTTATTCTGTTTGATATATTTGTAGCCCTCGTAGGTATTAAAACATGTTTTTTGAAAATTGTATAGAGCACGTATAGGATAATGACAAAATGCAATTTCCAACACAATACAAATAAAACATCGCAAACCACGATCACGTCGTAACGATAGAAATTTAAAATTTCTACAATATCACGTCACTGGAGACCTAACTTCTATATATAATATCATAATAATATTATATCATATCGATATATCATTCTACGTATCGGCAGTTCTCGCTAGTTCTCCTCTTTTCATTTAATTTCTATCTAAATAGTGCTTTGCGTTTTGCAGCAACACGGAAACAAACAAACAGACAACTCTGTTCATTTATAATCGTGTTAACGTTGATATTGCTCCAAAACTTTGTCTATTTGAAGTGCGTCTATGAGCAAATACCATTGGTCTAAAATTGGACCAAATGAGAGCGCGAATTTCGATTTATCGATAAATCAGTCCCATCACTATGCGACCGATTAAAAGCTTTGTCAAACGTCTGCGAAATTAATCACATAATAGTATTATGTACTGTAATAAGAAGATATCGAATAAATGAACTATGCAGGAACGTGTGGTAATCCATTGTAGAATATATGATATTACTTTTTTGTGCTAAAAGGGCCAATCTAAAAGGGCCAATCCCGAGCGTGGCATTGTGTCCTAAAAGCTCTCTTCCACACAACCCAATGCGTTAGATACATAAAAATTTATTTATTTATTATACAAAATCAATAAGTGTTAGTGTGATACCACACTAACACTTATCTCTTTTGTATCAGAAAATTCTAGCATAAAAATAGGGACTTTTTGTTTATTTTTCGCAGGGTTCATTCTAGATGTATTCATATTTCACAGACCGTTTGACAAACTATTCTAAAACGCGTTAATTTAGAAAATTCTCAATCTAACTAGTCACTAAACGCTATCCACCGATATTATTTTACACGAACGTATCTCATCAACGCCGACTTTAATAACAATATATCTACAAACACACGCCAATTTAAATAATTTAACATGTAACCTGTCTTTCGAGGTCAATTATAAATGACAGTTACTTCTTCACTCTTCAAAATACCGATATTTTATCGATATATCCGAATAACGTAATTCAATAACGTCACGTCACTAAATAATAATTAATAGTTACATACCGAAACTTTTATTGAAAATACCGTTATGGAAGATGTTTGTTGTAGCCTGTAGATCTATGAGTATTTTGTTTATAAATTGTGTGGCGTGCATTTGTAAGTATATCACAAGTTTAAATCACGACATTTCGACTCGCAGATCCATTGTCGAATTACGCCTTGAAGCGTCAAGTTTAAACTATGAGCACGCAACCCGTACGGGGCTCAGTGGGACAAGAACAACCTGAACATATCGCCTGTTCTATTATTGTACCGTTCCCACGTTCAAACACGTTCAAAGAGGTGCGCCATAACGACTGATTGATGCATGCATCAAACAAGTAACGTAAAGTAACGTAACGCAGATGCGTTACTTTATACTAGAATATTAATAACGCATCTCAAATAATACTGATGTATAAAAGTCACGTGTTATTTTGAATAGATCGATTTAATTCCGTTGAATATCTATTCGAAGCCGGCGAAGTGTCTTAAAAAGCGATCGGTTTTCCACGTACCGTTCAAATAAAAGCGTGTAAAGCCGATTAATTCACTGCGAATTTCGTCGAACGTCCGATTGTAGGAAAACCGATCGCATAACTACAACTACTTTGGACGAAATAATTAAAATCTAGGGTTGCACCGATGTCGACCGACTCGATACCGATACCGCATACCGTTATTGCGTAACGGTTGTTCGTAAACTAGTGTTGTGAATGTTCAACTATTTGTCGATGGATGTCTTTATTTTTTTACTTTTATCGCGTTCAATTTCCGATTGTTATTAAATTAATTATTTTACAAATAATAATCATCGGAAACGAATTTAATTTTATATCATAAATTCATGAATGTGCGCTTACGCTGCCGTCCAGCGAAATACCAACGAAGCAAGCAAGTCATCACGGACTATACTACGAGCAATATCACAATAGGGAAGGGATGTAACGCGTATATCGATAGCGCGTTTTATCGAGTCGATCGACCAGCAGCCCCTTACTTCAGCTGCTCCATGCACATGCGAGCAAGACCAGTGCTGTGAATGCGAGCGCGTTAGTGACAGCCGACGCGGCGTTGCACATGTCTTCTTCACAGAAACACATGTGGCCATTGCCTGTACTTTCCATCATGCAAACGTGGTCCACCATGAACAGATTGATTTGTAGCTGCGAAGTGCATGTGCGGCGGACGACCTCGTACGCTGGAAATGGTAATTAATTCATTAATATAAAATACTCCATCGTTGAAATATGAGTATCATATTTCGTTCGGGCGGAATTGGATCATAAGCCGTCTATAACAGATGGAGGGTTATTTTTTTCGACTATATATGTCTATTCATTTGGCACGCAAAACGTTTTTTATATACGAAGTGTCGTTAGTATAATCATAATAGCCGTGGAGACATGACATGACGTGATCAGGTTGTAGTGGCTTCATATATTAGAAAATGGTTAATCAGACATGGAATGAAAGATCGTTAAAAAAAATATAATAAAACTTAAAAGCTAGCAGGCGTGTTTTTCATAATTAATGAAGTAATAAGAAATTGTCGTTTTCTTACGACGATGTAACTATGCTAAATCATGAATGTGACGCGGTTGGGTTACCACAATTTTATAAATTAAGTATAGCGTAGTAATGTATAAAACTTTTACGGGTATGTTAATAATATTAGAACGAACATTGTACATAATTATTGGAGGGTTTTTATTTAATTACTATAATTAAATAATAAAGACTCTACTCAGGAATAACACCAACAAAACTGACTAAAATTGCCAAATATGAAGTAATGTCTCAAAATACTTACGACTTTTGGAATACCGAACCATCTTAACGCAGCAGCCATTACACGTTTGCAAGGGAGGCTGGTCACGGGGCAGCGCCGTGTAGTTGAAAGGGTCCTTGCAACGCGCATCCGTCCAACTGTCGCACTCATAGCAGTAAATGGTTCGGGCTGAAACGTTGTTATTGTAAGTGAGGTTTGCTTCTTTGTTGTGTACAATGTTTGTGTTGAAAACCCTGTCAGTAGGCGTGTACCTATTTGTAGGAGCTTTTGATGGTTGAATTTAAAAGAGACTTTTAGACGTTCTTTGTAACAAAGAATCACCATACAGTTCCTGAGCACATTATGACATTAATTTCCAAGGAGTAATCTTCACACAGGTCGGTAAAGTACATGCGCCGTTTCTAACCTTTGAGTGACTATATAAGCGGCAATTGTCAATCAGAACCAAGTGGATGTCAGACCATGATGATGAT
>NC_052125.1:4617808-4628006 GCF_012273895.1 Zerene cesonia | reverse complement strand
ATATACTATATTACATCAACAAACTAAGAATACTTTAAAGGGTTTCTCATTTGACAGAGATTACACGTGTGATTTTGGAATATTGGCGGTTTTACTGATTCAGAGATTAATTTGGGATAATTTTGTTTGGGTTTATGTCTCATTTATTATGTGATTCGAAACTCAGGTAAGTTTTTTCATATTGGATTAGTTTAGATATTTTAAATAAGAGAAAATTTACAAATATTAAACGAATTTCCACAAAATAGTAAAACATATGTTAAAATTATTCATTTCGTTCATAAATGAAACGAAAATATAAACTGACCATTTACTTACATGATCCAAAGCACACAAACGGACACATTGATCGATACAATTACGGACATCACTAAAACTATACGAAATTATTTTATAACATGCAACGTTCGCAAACTATGCAACAACATGCAATGGGGAAAAGAGATTAATTTGTATTATACATTCGTAATTATAGTGCAAGATACTTTGATATTTTAAAAATAAACAGAGCGTAGGGAATAAATAATAATACACTTAACAAAGTTTAAAAAGTTTTGCCAATTAATAAACAAATTAACTAAGAAGCGTTTTGAACCGACTTCAAATAAGTGGGAGAGTCTCATTTGGGACTGTAATTTTTTCTTGCGTTTTCTTACTCCATGTGAGTTATGAATCGATTGATGTAAGTCTTTGTGTGTTTAATAGGAAATTCGTGTCATTTGCTCTCATTTTAGAATCTGGAGTGGTACCTCATTCTGAGACGTCGGTTGGGTTTTTTTGAAGGAAAGATTTATTATTTTAAATCGGCTCTTCTCTGTAGAAACTGCTTCCCGAACCGGTGGTAAATGTTAAAACTATGTAATGACAATTCAAAAGTGCTTCTATAAGAAGTCTAATCGAATAAATAATGTTTGAGTTTGAGTTGGCGTGTAGGCGGGTCAGTTAGACTCATTATAGCATGTTGTCGCAATTAATTATTGTGGCATTAACATACAACATGCATGGCCTTGCATTCACTTAAATAGGCAATGCAAATAAATTGAAGCACAATGTTATGGTGTACTTACACTCGTGCGAGAAGCGAATAACGAACACGCGTGTGCGAACAGTGCGCTCGCTGTTCGCTTTTTCGCCTTGAGATTCACGTATTTGTGTCAAGACAGGACTCTAGGCTTTTCGGACGTAATCAAAGCGAATGTGTAAATGCACCATTATGCATGCATTTTATATCTATCTATATATATAAAAGAAAGTCGTGTTAGTTACACTATTTATAACTCAATAACGGCTAAACCGATCATGTTGAAATTTGCTACAGTGATAGTTTGAGATTCTAGAATGGACATAGGATAGTTTTTATCCCGGAAATCTAACGGGAACTGGAACTTTGCCGGCACACACCAGGTCCATCTTTCCTGCAACTACGCGGGCAAAGCCGTCGGCGAAATGCTAGTTTTTAATAAAGCTTAGTAATAAAATGTTTGTGTAGTGTTACTCTGTTTTTTTATTATGGGTATAAATGAATGAATTAATGATTTAAATGTTGTTTGTCAGATATCGTCATAAACAAACTTGTGAGTGTGTGTGTGCATTTGTTGTTTATGTGAAATAATGGTAAAAAGTGGTAATACAAGTTGTTCAATTATGATTGATTTTCTATCTATAATTATTCATATAATATACTTGCACGCCATACAAAAACAAAGCTCTATAATATATTTTAAACAAGCTGTAAGCCGTGGCGTCACTCGCGTGATACAAACTACTCTATGTGCTGATCCAGACTATATCTGTACCAAATTTTATACTGATACAGCTGTCGTGTGTAAGACTAACAAACATCCATACATCCATCTATCCATACTTACAAACTTTCGCGTTTATAATATTAGTAGAATAAACATGCACCTAAACGCTAAGCTTGTTTAATATATGGAAACCCAGTCTACGACAAGATGAAGGATTTTATTAGAGTATTAAGTATTTATATTCAAAAACCCCACGTCAATTGAACCATAAGCACTTTGCTCATATAGAACTTATTTTATTTAAATGGTTTTTCATGATGACTTGTATAGAATTTTTCGTCCACAAATAAGTTTGATAATACTGGGGGGTTTGCGTTACGTCGTATAGCAGCACAAATTACAGTGTGGGACAGAGATAGTGTTAGACGAACTATACTTCTGTCTCTTTCCCACACTGGAATGAGTTGTGCTTTTAGACATCACGGTAACACTCCTGTAGGGTTTTTGAATGTCATAAAGCAGCATGCGAGTAAAAAAGCCCAAGCGTTGTGTTTAAAAATTCACTCATACTTACTTTGGCATTCGGCCTGAATAAGGGGGGTGAGTGTAAGAGTCCACAACGCTGAAAATCCATGCCAGAATTAGTAAAAAAGGGGATTGGCTGTATGAAACACGGCCATCGCGTGAATATTTCTCTCAATTAAAAAAAAAACCAATGACGTTCGAATTTTTTTCAATTTCGAATCAGAAATATTCACGTGCGTAAGAGGAAGAACAGAACTGTACATAGATTAAAAAAAAATTAAGAAAGAAATTTAGAATCCTGTCAATAACTGAAAACAACGTAAAATTTAGGTATAGATGTGCCGTAGACTGGGTAATATTCGATATTTGCGGAATTTGAGTAATTTTCAGCGTGTTACGTACAAAAACTGGTATTTCAGTTCGAAAATATATTTCACTGATCTCTCAAAATTTCGTTCAAAAAACAAATCCCAAAACTACAAATTGAACCAAAAACAATATCTTTATTTATAAATATAACTTATCTATCTATTTTAATCAATTCTTTTTTTAAACATTTACTAGTTTTTGTACATACAAGCAAGGAAAAGAAAAAAAACAGTGGTTTGTAATTTTCCCGCCAATTCATCTACAAATCCAATAATCTAATCTATGATCTACATCAGTTATTAACAGGAGGGAATCCGGGTGTAACCAATAGTGTCTAAATAACATTCATGCAATAATTTACCCATTCCTTTAAATGTCAACACGCATTCCTGTGGATTTAAACACGTGAACAAACACACTCAATAAAACATCGATATTGATAGGTTACGCGCAACACTACTGTTAATCCGTTAGCAAAAGTTTTTCGTTCTTAGTATGTTAGGATAGAAAAAAGCATGTATAAAACAAAATAAGTAGACATTTTATTGTACTGTCTGAAATATTTGGCTACGAATATTTTAGGTTAGGTAAGGTTATTTCTAGCACACACACACGAAACTAAACAATAACACACACATAAACACATCAGTCAACACACAGAAAATATCGAAACATATTTTGAACGGATAACTTTTAATTTAAAATGCTCTTTATCAAACATCCATAGTAATTACAAAAAAAAATATACAAATAGCAAAAAAAAAACTAAATAAACCGATCGTCATGTATAGTGATGTCAACGTATCGATAGATTCAATATCGATGCTTCCACAAATACAACACAATGTCTAACAACATCTAACGTCCATTAGAGTTCACTATCTGTTGACATTACCAGTACGTATGCAGGAATTCGCTTTTACTTGGTCCACGCCAAACCAGGACATGAGCAGAACTGAAAAATTAAATTATTCATATTATTTACATCGCTATTTCGAGTATAAGATATTAATAAACCCAATAGCAAGAGGGCCTGAGCCACAATCCACTGTTACAATAATGTAAAACCTACTAAATAAAGATTTATTATTTATTAGGCAGTGCTTATAATAAAATCGAAATTTAATTGGGTATATGGCAGATGTCATCTGTTTTACTGGTCGATTATCTTCATGGATAAGTAGGTGTAGAGATATTTTTTTGTGAGACCGGGAATCGAACCCAGGATCCCTCGGTTCTACGCTCACGCGTTAACTGTACCAAGGAAGCGGTGGATTATTGCTTAGGTTTCATAATTATTTCTTCAATTGCTAACTTTTAAAATGAATTATAATAAGTCTATACTAAAAATAGAAATCTGAAGAGTTTGTCTGTTTGAACGCGCTGCACTAAGGAAATACTGGTCCGTCATTCAATAATGTCATTAGATATTTTAGGGAGAGTAATATATATGTTTATGTACGACCTAGGTGAATAAACGGACGTGAATAGTATAGATTTCTAGTCTTTACAATATTAAAATGTATGAAGCACTTCAAATCCTTTTAGCACATAAAAACGGAGAGTTCAGAAGAAATTGTTTTACTGGGGCTGTATCACGTGGCCGAGAGGTCAGACGTCACGGTACAGCGAATGACGCGGCTTCGAATCCCGCCTCGTGATCGATTTTTCAATTCTTTAAAAAATTCTCGAGTACAAATCAGTACAGTATTTACCATAAATTAAGCCTAAATTAATCCTAGGTAGAAAAGACGGGAGTCAAATAAGTTTTTTTTAATTATGATTTTTAATTAACCTAAAAGAAATGACAATAAATGACTTATCAATGTAGTGGTCGATGTCAGACTGAATTTAATCATTTTATTTCCTTACGACTAAGATTCGAGACGCATGCTAAGCTGTCTAAGCTAGAGCTGCATTTATGCAGTTTGCATTCTGGTTATATTTTGGTGACGTAACCAATACGTGTGTATTTCCATAAATAAATGAAGTGATGATTGGTATATGTACAAATAAAATAATTTTTGTTTCTTTCTAACTTACGTCAAATATCTCGAAAATGACAGGGATAGTACGCTGATAGGATGTCTATGTTGACTAATACTGCAGTATATGTCAAAAGACTTCAAACAACAGTCATTTATACTTGATTTAAGGCGTTTATAAATACATTTCCCGTGGAAATATAAGAACATAGGTGTCGTGAAAGTGGGCATCTACAAATAAATACTTGGTTTTACTATTAGTTTATTTTTATTTTATCTATGGTTTTACAGGCAATTTATTTGTAAATAGCACTTAATTTTATGTGATGACTCATAGCTTGTGCTCAAAACTGTCGTCAGCAGTTTATGTGATTATAAATAGTCTTCTATTTAAGACTAGGATGGATGGCTGCTTTAGTATATGGGATAGTCTCTCTCTCGAATATATTTTATAGGTTTTTGATTGAGTATTGAATATAGGCTAGTTTTAACACGCTTTTATTAGCTTCACCTGTATGTTTGTGTAAACGACGTCCTTAGACTGGATTTGATTTGATGACCCACTTTAAACGGACGAATTTTATTTAAACTTTGTACACTTATCAACGATCGGTGAAAATTCACTATACAATAATTTCACGAGTTTATAATATTATCTGATTAATCTTGAATCTATCATTGAAGCGTTTTTATTAAGTTTTTACACTTATCAGTAATTAGATATACGTTTATGCTCAACGCCTGATCATATCAAATACGAAATGTTAACGACCCGTTTTGTATCAGTAAAACAATAATGTTGATTTATTATTAAAGATTGAATTTAGAGACGGTTTCATTTCCCAACGTGCCATAAAACTGTCCCATAATGTTTAGTTTGTTTTAGTGTAATTTTTAATAGTTAGTTTGCAGTGTAGTCGTATTTTACAGCTTCTGGCGTTGAAACGGTCTGTTGCATGAATTTTGTTTAAATATTACATTTAGTACTAAAGCTATTTTGTAATTAATGTATCAAGGTCAGCTCTGGATTCCCCCTAGTACGTATATAGCAATTACCACTCTATACGTATTCAAATATAGGAATATTAAAATCAATCGGTGGTTTCTGAGATTAGCACGGCAGGACAGAAGGAACCAGGGTCAAAATTGCCCACCCGATACACACAAATGCCGTCCCGTGAGTCTGTGATTATAGGAACGTCAATGACCTTTACGTGTCACATGACATTTAAAAAATACGACTCACTTATAAATCCTTTTTACATTTCAATAACGGTCTATTCCTTTTGCCTGATATAACATTTTTTACATTAAATTTCTTAAATTAAATTGAAAGGGATATTCAGAAATATATTATGTGTGTATAGATTCCTCTCCAAAAATTTTTACCCGATATTGATAAATAATTAATATTTTCAGGATATTTGGGACAATTGTTTAAATATTTTATAATATAAACTTGGTTCAGTGAAGAATCTCCACAACTGGGAGTCATGCTGAGTTTCCAGAAGCCCTGTGTTCATGTTTATTGTGGGAGTCGAGCACGCTTCGGCACGAATTGGGCCAGCTCGCACCGGGGAAGTACCACACCCCCACAGAAAACCGGCGTGAAATAGTGGCATGCCACTGTATTTCGTACGGTGAGTGGGGGAGCCGGAGGCCCGTTTCCTTTTCCTCACCCGTCCCATTCCTTCCTTTTTCCAGTCGTTAATCCATTCCTTTTCCCTTACCCCAAAAAGCGGGCAGCGCATTCGCAGAGGCCCTACCTTTGCGAATGTTCATGGGCGGTGGTGATCGCTTACCATCAGGCGAACCACCAGCTCAGTTGCCCGCTATGACATATAAAACATATAAAAAAAAAACACAACCATAAAACTAACCACTTCTTTGTACTACGTTACTTGTTGTCTACGTCTCTTTATTTTCTTTTCAAGGTTTTATACATAAATATATGAAGTAAATAGAAGTGCCGTGTCTTATACGTATTACACCGTGGCTTAATTTTTTCGGTGACATTGTTTAAAAGTGGGTCAACAAAGGTCATGTTTTTTGGCGTCTTCCAACGGAAGAGTTGTGTCGCTGTAGATAAGAAGTTCATTCATTACACGTAGTATTATATTATCTGTGGTTATATTAAGCCGTCCATAAATAACGTCACAAATTTTACGTTTTTAAGCCTTCTTGTCACATGTGACGGCACACATATTTATATTTATACAATGAAGAGATAAATTATAAAAAATAAAGAGAATGAGACCGAATTCGTAAAATTCGCATATTTACTGCATAGTATAAAACAAAGTCACTCTCTCCTTCTGTCCCTATGTGTTCTTAAATCTTTAAAACTATGCAACGGATTTTAATGGGTTTCTTTTAATAGATAGCGTGATTCAGGAGGAAGGTTTATACATGTAATAACATTTATTAAACTACTCCGAAGTATTAGTAGTACATATTTAAAAAAAATTGACGTAACGTTTCTGAAAACTCCCTAAGTCAAGCCTCTTATCATTCAATTATATATTTCGGTGATACCCTATATATGGGTTTTAAATTTAAGATGATTATAATTTAACTTTAGTATTTCACGCATAGTACACTATTTAGCGTAAAACGAAACACACTTTCATATTTATATGATTAAGCATTAACCTAAAACGTGAAATCGATGACATAGCCTATTTTTAGGTCTCACATTAAATATTCTAGGTAATAACAATATATTTATACTTTAGACTATTACTATAAGTAATCTTATTATACGCTGACGTTCTAGTACTAACTTAAGATTGTGTATTATGATCTTAGGTTGAATACATTCCCACGTTAGGTACAGGGAAGGTTTCACATGTTCCATTTATCAATTTTTGGAGGGTAGTGGAGGGGAGTGGAGAGGAGTTATCAAAGTAAAACGACCAACAGTATATAAAATATATGAAAGCTTTGAATCATGTTAACAATAAAGACGGTATTTTCTTTATTAGAAATGAAGACAGACAGACGAGATAGACAATGTCCGGGCTTTACCCGCATAGCTCTCTTACTCGTGGGACCGGGATAGACGCTATCGCCCTTTCTCGGATTTTATTATATGCACCAAATTTCGGCCAAATCCGTTCAGAGGTTTAGGCGTAAAGAAGAGACCAACAGACGGCCAAATATGTCGCATTTCTAATATTAGTAACAATCATAAATGCAAATAATAATTTGAACCGCTGCGTCAATCTTGCTGTACTGTGCTAATGAACCATCGATCCTGATGCATATTGATTTTTAGTTCTATTTTGTTCATTTTTTGTTTTGTTACCATTTATATCAAATAGTACAAAACCAAATTTAAAAATTCAGATTCAATTTAAGACGATGGCACGGTGTAAATTACCGCGAAAACAGTTTTGTAGGTTTGGCAATTAATGACTGAGTTAAAAGCTTTTTTTTGCTTCTCAAAATAAATACATTAACGATTTTATTTCCGCCATTTCGATTTATTGAAGATTTGATTGATCATTTGATTTAATGACAATGAAAATCGCATTAAATTCAGTTGAGCGATACGTACACTTTCAACAAATAATAAGCGGACAAGCTAATGAAGTTATTTCTTTTTTTTTTTCTTAATAATATTATGACTAGTGTATAATATGCTAGAAGCTATTCGATTAAATTAAAATGTAATTTACAAAATCATAAACATTATAGCATTTAACATAATAGGTGTATGTTAATTGATAACATTTGATATTAATGCCCTCTAAATTATGAAGTAAGTATACAAATGACATTTAGTGGTGAAACATGAAATAACTCAATAATTACCTGGCACAGGGATAATCCAGCGCATCTTTGCAAGTCACCGAAAGTTCAGCGGGCTTCAGAAAACTGTCATATCACACGAAATTGAGTTTAATCGATTTATTAGGTTTTCTATGAAAACTTCTTACCTGTCTTACATAATGTTATATAATTAGTCATTCTATTGAACTCGTCGTAAATCATAAAAAACGGTTTTATTTGTATTTTTAGATTTAATTAATCTTGAAGAATATAAAAGCGCTCGTATATATATCTATGATATTATTGTCAGTTCATAAAACAAGTGTGACTTATAATTTGGCAGAATGATTGTTGGCTCTGTGCGTTGTTAAATAGCCAATAAAAAAAGTTGAAACAATAAAATCTGACAGATGATAAGGCGGGAGTCCAGACGTGTCATAATCACACCCATTTTATTTTTAAAATATAGATAAAATTAGATGGCAGTCTAATTTTATACATTTGAATTTGTGTTCGTGCGTCAGAACTTTTTTGTGATTTTTATGTGACATCAAAGTGGCTAGTATTTAAACTTTTTTTATCTAGGTATATAATAATCACTACTCCTAGATATTTTAATGATATTAAAAAATGTTGCAATGTATATAAATTTATTTTACATCGTTTTATTTTTTATTTTACAATTTAAATAATAAATAATACTAAAAATCTAATAAAATGTTAATTTTTGTATTTTTAATTTAAGAATATATTACGTGACTCTTGTACCCAATAGTATAGTGTATACTTGTTTTCTTTTAATTTCTTTTTTTCATATTGTGGTTAGAAAAGAGATGGCATAATTCTTTAAAAATATGTTACATTACAATTTAAGCAAATATTACAAAATTTTTCATATACCTATTCAGCATAGTAATGGCTGGTTGAGCGTGATTTTTGAAGAGGGAAGAAATCTCTTAATTTTGTATCGTGTAGTATACAGACCTCTATAGCGTAAAATAATGCAAAGCCCTGCGCAGACAATATTGATTTTGAGTCTTGCGTGAAGCTTTCTCCTACTGTTTACTATTATTTACGTTATTAGCGAGTATTTTTTGAAATTATGTAAACTAAAATTGCTTCCCGTTTGAAATTGATGTTGAAGAATGAATAATACGATATATAAAGCTAATAATGTAATTTCATCTAAAATTTCATTAATAAATTGAGACTGGCTGATTTCTAAATGTATTGGAATTGAAGTTACACATATATTTTTTTTAATATTCAAAAATAGAATTCTTACCGATAAAAATAATGAACATTGTACACAGCACAAGTTTTTCGAACGCACTGTCTGTTATAAAGACGCGAACATATTGGTTGTTTTTATTTATTTTTTATTATAATTTAATGATGTCTCATAACGTTTTTCGTGTGTAATTTAGTTTATATTCCATGTTTTTATGAGTGAATGCGTGCAGCGCGCTCGACGCACATTGGCGTACTGGGTTGACAGTCTCGTAGATAAAATTACCCCGGCTGACAATGAAATGGGACGTATTATCGATTTGGTTTTATAGTTTTTGAATTCTTAAATCCGTTTTAAGGAAAAAAATAAAGGATTCCATAGATAATAAGACGTGTATCATGAATCGTTTCACATGGTTTCATTAAATTTTATTGATATTTTTTTTATACCTCTAAGTCTTAGAGTTATTTACATTTGTTATCCTAACAATTAACAACCTGATAAAAACCTTGCTATTATAGAATAACAACTATACAGCAAAATTAAAATGTTAGGCTTATAGGCTA
>NC_052125.1:4605411-4616808 GCF_012273895.1 Zerene cesonia | reverse complement strand
TTATAGGTCTTTAAGGTCTGAAAATTATGATTACCTTTACCATTAAACTTGCATTTATTTTACACTTAACTAGCAAGAGTAAACGAAAATTGTATACGGTATTGTCTTAAACTATGCAAGCTACAGCAAATCAACTGTCCCATTTCAGAATAAAGTTGCATTTTATTGGGATTATTCAAATGCTGGCAACACCATCGCGACATCGACTGCGCCATACTGCTATGCGGAGAATCCAACCGAATCAACATTAATATACAAATATATTATTTTTGTCATTAACATGTATAATATAATGATATTAGTAACAATGTATGGTTTAACAATAAATGAAATTAAAGAACCACGATTTAAGGGCAGCGGGTATTCATTTATTTTAATATTTAAAAAATACAGATGACGTTAGTCCGTTCTAAATTTAAAAGTAATTAAAAATAAATCTTTTATTTTTTAAAGGGTAAATGTATTTCGATTCCACTCTTTAAATTAATTAGTCTTTATTTATTATAGTTAAAGTATTAATTTATCAATACATAGCGGTCCGCCCCGACTTCGCCCGTGGTACTTTTATATAGGTTATGTCACTCAGTGAAGATGAAGCCTACTAATTTTGAAATCGGTCCAGTAGTTTTTGTGTAAAAACATTACAAATATACATATAAAAACAGATGTTTCCTGTTTATTATATTAGTTTGGATAACTTCATATAACACGCTTCGGCTAGAACTGGGCCAGCTTGCACCGGGACAGCACACACCCCCACATAAGACCGGTATAAAATAATAGCATGCTACTGTGTTTCGTTCGAAGTGGGGGAGTCGAAAACCCGTATAGTTTTCCTTACCCTTTCCATACCTCTTCTTTATTCCTCTCATTAATCCTTTCTTTATCCTCTTCCATTAAAGTTCATCCATACATTTGTAGAGTCGTAAGGTCTGCAAACGCCTTACACCTCTACAAATATTAACGAAGACGCAAGGTTGTAGTGTGTGCCGCCTCCTTGGTACAGTGGATAACGCGTGAGGGTAGAACCGAGGGGTCCTGGGTTCGATTCCCGGTGGGGACGCACAAAAAAAAATGTCTCGGTCTGGCAGGACACAGAAGGCTGATCACCTACTTGTCCCTAAAGAAAATCGATCAGTGAAACGGATGTACATCATCTGCCCCATACCCCAGTAAGGGACACGGGACCTCACTTTTTAAGGTTGTAGTACCTAAAGCATTTACGTGCGTCGTTTATTGTATGAAAATGTTTTAATATTCCTTTTTTTTTCAAGATAAAAGTTTGGTGCGCTGGTTTAGTCACAGGTGAATCCGTAGGATGTAGCTTAGTATATGATAAATTTGCTTTACTCGTTTTATGTTGTTCGAGTTATAGCTCTAATAACTCTACTGAACTATAGTAAAATTTAAAAATCTCTCTGTGGCGCTGTAATAGAGGGCCAAACTAAAAAAAATATATATATATTCGGCGGCTTCACCCGCGTATATGAGTTTTATAAAACTTACTAGCTGCACCCGCCAAACGCTGTTCTGCCTTACTCTTATCGTTTAGTGGTATGAAAAATAGATGTTAGCTGATTCTCAGATCTACCCAATATGCTTACCAAATTTCAGAGGAATCGGTCAAGCCGTTTCGGAGGAGTATAGAGACTAACATTGTGACACGAGAATTTTATATATAAGATTTAAGCGTTAAGCTTATTAATAACTACCTAAGCCCAGTTAAAAGTTTCATCAAAATGCGTGTGGCTGTTCCAGAGATTAGCCAGAACAGGCAGACTAAGAATCTAAAAATATATTTGTTTTTGGTATATTTGCCTTATATATTATATAAACACATATATATACATCTTATACTAATTATCTACTATCTAGATTTATCTATTCCTTATTACATTCTAGCTTATGCCTTATTATGTAGTTTAATAGATGTTATCATACAAATAAACCTTCCTCTTGAATCACTCAATCTATTAGAAAAACCATCAAAATCCGTTTTTGTAGGTTTAAAGGTTTAAGCATACATACATACAGATGTGAATTGCAGCTTTGCTTTATACAATGTAGCGATAATGATAATAATCGCGAAAGTATGTTTATAGGAAAGTCCCATGGGATTGAAATGTTTCCCCTCCTACCTCCTCTCTCCGGAAACAAAAATCATGCCTCGAAATTTCACCATTACAACAAAGAAACTATTAAAAAAACAGTTTCGTAATTAAAACATTAAGGTTTGATACTGTAATTCCATCTAGTGTTCAATTCGGAGAACTTACACTAATGAATATTACAAAATCTGTATCAGCGCCATCTAGTTATAAACAGTAAAAATATTTAAACCTGAAAGTGAGGTATTCGTACCGTTTTCTAATACATGAAACACCTATTGCATTCAAAATTGCATTTAGTTGTAACAAAAAGTATTTCTTGTATGTAGTAGGTATTTTAACTAAAAAAATCATGGTAGTTGGCAGTCCACTATTGCAGTGAGAGTCCGACATAACCCAGGACCTTCAAGGCCTTGGACAAAGATTATATTATGATACTCCTGGTCTTGGGTATGCGTAAATGAATTCTTCACTCTCCACACATGTTTTTAAAGTTCAATTCCTTGTAGCGATTAAAAAAGAAATGGATACCTAATTATGCTTAAATCACGTCTAATCCTAAAGTTATTCTTTAGTTTAATCGTATAATATTATGTTATCTGTGGTTTAATAAAATTATGCCAAGTTGTAGTTTTGCTTTCTTATTGAAGTGAAACTTCTTTAGAATCGTTGTGATTTCAAACCTGATGCAACGGAAAAACAACAGGTAAGAGACACAAATACAAAAATGTGTAGAATGAAGCCGGCAAAGAATGAGACAGAAATATACATACTATTTTATATATATTCATCTCATTCTTTTGTCGATTTACTGAAATTTCACTTCTATCGTGTGTGAATCGCACACAGACACCTTTTTTTTTTTAATATAATGATTATAATAAATTAATTTGTGCAACCTCCCGTGCTTGTGCTTATTATTCTGTGCTTCCGCCCGCACAGACAAACGAATGTATTGACATACTAAAGGTTTTCCGTATAGTTCCCGATTCCGTGGGATTTCTGAGACAAAAGCTATCCCATGTCCTTCTCGTATCTGAATTTATCGATACCAATTTTTATCTAAATCGGTTAGTGATTTAGATGTGAAGAATATACAGATAAAGAACATACGAACAAAACATACAGACAATGCTTACTTGAGAAAGTAAACTCAAGCATTTATTTATTCAATTAGACTTCTTATAGAAGCACTTTCGAATCATATTACACAGTTATAACATTTACTTATTATAAAGATATAAGCTTAATTTAAGATATAGGACCTACTGTTACCTACTGAAACGAAACTGCTTGGTAATTAGAAAGACGACTCAAAAGCGTTTTGAAGTTTAGTCAAAAAGTATGTTGTCATGTGATTTTAAAAATTATCATTTATAAAACTGTCTACAGTAAAACTTGGTTAAGTGGGACCTGGATAAGTGAGAAACCTCCGTAACTGGAACTCATGCTGAGGTCCCAACACTTTGGCACTGAATTACCTCTGTTAGTGAGACGAGGTAAACCTCTATATCTGGGATTTGTTCTTTCGATTTATCATCATAGTTACTTCTATAATTGAGACAGCGAGTAAATTTTATATGCATAAACCTCTGTAACTGAGATAACATTGTTTGTTTACTCATTCTTATTCTACCCACAAATTCCACACGCAATTCCAAGTACGTAAGTACAAATTTTGACCTTCAATTACCTTCAGTTTTAGTTTCGCTTTACTATCATACAAATGTTTATTTGAAAAATGTCAAAACGAAAGCTACAATCGTTATCATTACGTGAAAAACTGAAGTTAATATCCGTTTATGAAAGTGGGAAGACACGCGACGAGACCTCTATTAATGGAACCCTCTGTAAATGAGACAGATATTTATTTATACCTGTATATCTGAGACACTGGGTAAGTGGAATACCTCTATAAGTGAAACGACATTGCAGGTCCCTTGATGTCTCACTTAACCAGGTTTCACTGTATAAAGTTTATGCTTCTGCGATGCGACTATATACGCTAGGCGAGGGCTTGGCGTGAGCGACACCAATGATTGGGTGATATCAAACGCATCCATAACTATGCTTCGTTCATAGCACATGTTGGAAAACCTTTAGCGACCAATACTAACCAATATAAAAACTAAATAAAAATAAAAAAGGGTTTATTTTCTCATATCAGTTACATAAGATAAGTTTACACATTTTCAGTACATATAAGTGTGAGACTGGTGCCTAAACTATGTAATAAAAATTACCTGTATTTTAGATCACCAGCCCCCACTCCTCACTACGTTGGATCACATTTTGAGTATTTAT
Organism: Zerene cesonia; assembly: GCF_012273895.1. Classification (NCBI taxonomy): domain Eukaryota; kingdom Metazoa; phylum Arthropoda; class Insecta; order Lepidoptera; family Pieridae; genus Zerene; species Zerene cesonia. The sequence continues at coordinate 4,612,396 of NC_052125.1, read as the reverse complement.
TTTATTTATTTTTTTGATTTTTATTTATTAGCAAGGACATATATTACATTCACAATGATGCTCTGCCTTCTGAACTAGGTTATTACCTGTATCTCAGAAGACAGTGACTTCCCTTAATTTCAAATACATAATATTTGTAATTTCATTTTATAATTTATGATTAAAAGTAACGTAAAATAAAATAATAATTAATAGAAAAAAAAATCGTATAGTATATATTTGTTGAGAGAAAAGAAAACACTAGATATAAGAAAAACTACAAAGAATATACCATTATTATACCACAGTTGTAACCACCAGGCCAGAAAGCAAGGGTTTTGTATATTTTAAGAATGAAAAATCATTGTGTTTATTTAGGCAAAATTATTTACCCATTACACTTAAACTAATATGGCCGAACCATAGAACATAGAGGAATATAAAGGGGAAAATAAAACAAATCGTAGTTTTAACTGTTTTTAATTTCACGTTAGGATACGATTTAACATTCACCAACATCTACTTTAACATAAAAGGACATATTTTCGGAGTTTTACATCGATTTAAACTATGCACCTATAGGCTATAGGCAAGATGTGTTTTAAGAGTACCTCTATAAGTCACATTAGTTGAAACTGCATTAGAAATATTGTTTCTTTTATACAAAAAACGTTATCGACGACCCTGGGGGGGGGGGGGACGTAATACTCCAGTTTTTAAAATGAGACCAACTGGGACTAACAATTTCCTATCAAATACAAAACTAATTACACTAATCGGTTGAAAAAGCAATGAATTAACGAGTTACAAGAAAAAACACAATCGTACTATTGGACCTTAGTTGTTGGGAAATTTCGACTTTTTAAATAGTTGTTAAAATGCGAACATTATAGCCGCATAATTAATTTTGTATATATGCATAATTTGGTTCTAGGGATAGCTTTTAAACCATTTGTGCTTGTTGGTGAACGTTAAAATACAGGTAACTAGTAAATTTTATTTGAGAAAACACTAAGTGATTGAATTTGTCCAACAATTTCGGTAAGTTCTAACGTTAAATGCTGGCTTAAGTCTAATTATAATTAGAATAGCAAATAAGTTATCAAATCTAAGCAATACCTATAAAAACAACAACTCCTAATTTTGCTTGATTTTTCGTCAAAATTCGACCGATTCCAAAGTCTCTCTCTACACTGTATGTATCGCAATGACACGCCTGCATTGTGGTACGAGTGTATGTAGCCAAGCGATACCGGAACAACACAGATATTCGTAAAAGAAGACCCACTGCGTAATCATGTTCTACATAAAAACTATTTGTTTGTCTAGGCACATTGGAGGCTGAGTTTTGATAATATCTTATTACCATTTTTTAATTTTCATTACGTGAGAACCTCGTATTGAGTTTGATTTAAAACCATAAAAAAGAATAAAAATGGCCGTTTTTAAACTCTTGATCGAAGAAAAGAGGTCTTTATATCTTTTAGTGTATTCTTTGATTTGATAACATATTTACTATTGCTTAAACATCCAATTTTATTGGTTAAATATATAACTAGTGTTTAATGAACACGTGATGTGGTTTTTATCTTAAACAGTAAAAATAAATCGATATATTAATAACTCACTCGTGAATAAAGCAAAATATATTTCATGATACAGACGTATATTGGTATGATTATTATTTAAAACCTTACTCACTAAAAACTTCATATTTGATTGAAATATTAAATAATATATTGCTTATTTTGAATAGAAAAATAACTGCTATTGATCGATATATCGATATTGTATTGTAAAAAAGCATCCATTCGCATAACTTACAACATATGACCCAAGTAAATACCATAGTAAATAAGATTTTCAACTATTATATGAAATATGTACAGTAAATATATAATAATACCGGGGTGGTCGAAATTCGACCAATTCTAAAGTCCCTCGCCTCCGATCCACTATAGCGATAGAACACATTCTACCAAACCGCATGCGCTACGTCGCAGGACACCGCTGCTACGGGTGTAGCACAATGCGGCTACGGGCGTAGCAGCTACGAAATATTTGAGACCACTTTCTTATAACTTAAAAAACAATGCTAATTAGTATATAGATGGATAGTTAGATAAAATTATTAGCAATTTGTGAGTAACATAACTTAAAATATGGATATAGTTACAGTTAGTATTTTCCTGTGATTCATTTTACGCAAGTATTATACAATATTTAGAAATTTAAGACTTTTAAAAGCGATTTATTCTCTCTCCCGTCTCCCCGTGACCACGCTCGCTGTAAAGTGTTCGAAACGTCGAATTAAATAATGTAATGGATAAATCGCGTTTAAAATCCGTTAAAAAGTTAATTTCTAAATAGTTAAAGTTGTTAAATTATGATATTGTACTAAACACATTTTTTTACAAAACTCAATGATAAGGAATAAGTTTAAATATCACAGCAGTAGAATAAAATGAAGCTTATATAGTCACACCGAATTTACTGGTTGTCTCTTTCTAACGCTTCGTCAGATTTGTTAGAGCGAGTGACAGAAAATCTTGAAAAGCATCTATTTCACCCTGGCCACAGATAACGTTATCTCCCTGGCATAGAATACATATGTTATAAGAAAGAGATAGCAATACCTTTGATGAAAAAAATAAATAATTAACATTTTTATTTATTGAAAAAAAAAAGTAAAAATGGTGATGGACAAACAAAAAGAAAACAATACATAAATAAAAAATGCATCATTTATTGATTGTACAACAATATAACTAAATTACATTACATGGTTTTTACACCGACTCATTTGCTATACATCCCTCTCTTTCTAACTTGAAGAACGTATACGAGCGTCCTTGTCTAATAAAGTTTCGCTATATAATAGACTGAGCAATTTCCGACCACTTAAAGAGACAAAACTATGTAATAGTATATCTGTCTCTTTCATATATACAGGACTACCTTTAAAAAAAGATTAGAATGAAAATATTGTTTAAAAAATTATTATAAAATTAGGCATTAATAACTATCTGTTGAATATGTTTGTCAAATATTGTATTTTGAATTCTATACAAATGAAATAAAAGTGAAGTTCGTGTATGCTTGAACGGGCTAATCTCAGGAACTACTGAACCGATTTGTGATTTCAGAGTGCTATAGGCCACTAAAACTATAGAAAAATATAATAATATCAAATACAATCTTTTTAAAACGTCTTAACTCAATAAACCCCAATAACACACATTTCATATCTTTGTCTCCCTCATTCCTATAACCAATTTATGAGATGGCAAGTGCTCAGTCTACCTTCATTCATTGTTTATAAAAATTGCACATGTTTTGAGATTAAAGACGCCTCTATTACTTTAAAGATTCATAAAATATATTTCCATACAATTTTCATTTCATTGTAGTTGAAATGTTCATGTATTCAGATGTTTTATAAGAAAGTATTTAAGAATAGAAATTCTTTCACTGGCTGGATCGCTTCGAATCTCGCCTCGTGATTGATTTTTTCTGTCTTTTTTTAGTTTCAATTTTGTTAATTGTACGTGTTTTATGCTTTATAAAAGGAGTTGAAATAAAAACTATCAATATTTCCTCTTTTCGGCTTATAATTTGAACTGTAGCAGATTAAACGCATTTGACAACCGAATGCAATAAAAAATGAAGTCCCATGTCCCATTGTGGAGTATAGGACAGATGACTCTGATCGATTGTCTTTACGGACAAGGACACCTTTTGTACCTTATTAAATCGAACATATATCTGTCTCTATCGGGACTCGATCCAAAGACCCATTTGTTTCCAAGCTCAGATGCTAATCACTGCACCAAGAAAACCCAACGAACTTAATCAAAATGAATACAAATACCTAAAAATTTTCTCCGAATTTTCCCATACAAAACCAACCTACAAATTAAACCAGGTAAGGCAAAAGCCAAGTCGCGATTAAAGCTAGTTAAGTTATCCACTACTAAGTTACGTCCCAATAACATGATTTTCTACACTTGAAAAGTTACAAAGTACTACACTAACACTTATGACATGACATATGTCAACTTTACCTCATGTTGACATGATGACATCGAATTTGACCTTTGTGAAAATAAATCCGACCCCGTTTGGTTGCAGTAACTTGATATAAAGCCATTTCTTTGGACTTTATTATTTATTATATTAGATATGAAACAAACATAGAGGAATTTGACGCAATAACTCTTCTTAAACAACCTTTTTACTCCAAATAACCATAGCTATGTGTTAATAAATTCCGTGTTAATCGCCGAACAGTTTTTAAGATTACCTTTTATTCTCTTACATTCACGTGTTTTGTATTTTAATATGACTGGTTTATAAGATAAAAGATAAACACTAGTCAAGTACTCTAGACGTTTACATACATTTAGATAGATAGTATTGTCAAATTACAAATTAAACTAAATTTCACACTTGACATTGTTTGACAATTTGATATAACCTCCCTCCCCTTTTGATATATAGAAATACTATGTATGGGTAGTACAATAGTGATGTTATGAAAAATACAAAAATAGGAATGACTGACAGGTTGACATATATCCTGTCACAAACTTGACATTTTAAAAACATTTAGAAAAATAAGATTCTTAACTCATTAGTGTTTAAGCGTTATTGGATATATACATAAATTTTTTGTTTGACAAAAATAAAAGTAACATTATGACGAATATAATACATACGTTCATAAAGACACTGCTATTAAATATAAAAATATGCGCTGTGAATTAATTGTAACAGCGAACGAATAGAAAAAACACACAACATACATTTTTTTTACATTAATTATTACATAAATTAGTCACAAACTTGACGTGACGCCAAACACTTATTGACATAACCTGACATTAACTAACGATGACTTATGTCAAACTAATGATATACATATTGGGGTTTAATCAGGCTAATTATAAAAAGACATGTAATTTATCTGTGAATATATATTTAATAACCCGTACAAACCAGTGATATTTTTCTATATCATGTAACTAAAAAATTGTTTTCTATAAAGACAATACTAAAAAATTTACTGCTTGTAACTCTCTGTAACTTAACTTTTAAACCATGCTAAAGATTGTATAAGCAGATTTTGAACTTTATACACATAATAAGTATGTGAAACATGACGAACTTCATTGACAATTAATGTCAAAATCACACACAAAACATGACATTTCCACGTGTCTAGTCTGATTAAACCCTAACACGAAATATTTAGCGTAAAATATATTTATCTAAAGAGAAACTTCAGCATGTTTCATATGATGTTACAACACCTACAGTATCTGGGTCTGGCTCCCCCTCCAGTGACGGGGGGTGTCACGGGCGCGAAGTAGGCGTGCACCTTTATGTTTGGTAGGTGGTTCTGTGCAAATATTTTCAAAATTTACACAATAGAACAATGCATATCTATTCGAAATCTAATAGTAATGCTTCCTGAGTCTGTGTTCCCTGACGGGTATAATCTGGGGATCTTCAAAAAGTAGAGTGATCAGGTACCTTCTAGGGAAGCGCGCTCTATCTTAGACTACAGCTTACCAGCAGGCGAGATCTTAGACATTTTATTGTTATGTGGGATTCGAACCCACGTCATTCGCTTTACCAGGGCCAAATACCGCTAGGCCACCCCCACCCCACCCATCTTAATAATAGAATTTCTTTCACTCCTTCGATTTTATTTAATGCTCAAAAGATAAAAGAATATGAACATAATAGTTAGATAGAACGACATAGTTTATAGTATGGATACACAGAAGTATGTTTAACAATCGCGCCAAAATTATCAAACGGATTTTGATGAAACTTATATAGTACTTATGCAGTTTATGTAAAATAGTATATATAGTGGAGACTCAGTCTGTCATTTGGTCCGCGAAATCATGTCGACGGCTCCTGGGGTATGAGGATTCACTGACAACTTAATAAAAATAAAATAATGTTAAATAATGATGAATTTTACTGGAAGAGAGTTTACTGGACAGTTTAATTCAATATTAATGTTCTTTTCCTTACATTTTTTGGTAGAGTAATAACTACATAACATTGACCCACACTTAAGCCTAATTCAAACAATTGTAGGTTTTATCGCTATATCGCTGCAACCAGAAATCCTACTAATCCTACTAATATTATAAATGCGAAAGTTTGTAAGGATGTGTGTGCGTTTGTTGCTCTTTCACGCAAAACCTCCTGAACCGATCTCAATGAAATTTGGTACGTAGACAGCTGGACAACTGGAATAACATATAGGCTACTTTTTATCTCGATATTAGTACGGGATAGGGACTTACGCGGGTGAAACCGCGGGGCGCAGCTAGTATGGTGATAAATTAAATTAGAAGGAAGCAGAGCAGTATAAAAATATAATATAAAAGGTTAAATATACTCTTGTCTTTATCTAGCACTCACCCGTAGTTTCCTTATAGCATTCCTGGTGACCATCTGGCAGTCGTACAATTCGATCAGTTGCAAATTGTGACACGATATCAAATGCTCTAACGCACCGTCAGTAACTAGAGGACAGTTGTCCAAACCTGAAATAGTTTGATATGTATACTTTACTTTTAATCCAATATTGTGTAGATGAAAAATTATATTAATATTTAAAAATTGTATTATGATGATGTATAAACACAAGATATTTTCAAAAAAGTACGGTTTTAATGTATGAATTTTATCATAAGCTCCATGTTAAAAAATATCTCATACCCAATACGGTGAGGTGTTCCGCCGCACATGGCGACATCGACAGCTGTTTGATACCGTAGTCTGTGATCAGCTCGCAGTGGGATAGCGTCTGCAAAACACTTTCTTTATTAATACGTACAGCCAACAAAGAAATATGCCAATCATTACAAATTACACTCATGATATTATTGTATTGTCATCGATCCAAAACTAACTTCAAAGACATAGGTACACAGACGGACACTTACTGCATCACACACAAATCAGACATTAATATTCAATG
>NC_052125.1:4601540-4604411 GCF_012273895.1 Zerene cesonia | reverse complement strand
TATAATTATGTAATACCTTCCTAATAACCTGTGAATCACAATAAATAATTTTGAATTTGAATTTGAATTTGAATTTGATCCTAGATAAGTGTTTAATGTTTGAATTAAATCTGTCCGTTTAAAGTGAATGGAAATTGAGTATAAAGAAGTAGTTTACACACAAACATACAGGTGAAGCTAATAAAAGCATATCATAAAGCGCTTCACACTAACAAGACACATTGTTAAGGTCCGTAATCTTTTGGAACAAGGTCGCGAGCAAAGCTAGTATTATAGAAGGATAATAAAAATCTATTAATTTACCAGTTTTTCTAACCGCGGACAGCCCATGGCCAAGTGTACGAGCGTCGTGTCTGTTATTAAAACACATTCTTCAAGGTCCATCCGTTCGAGCATTCTGCAGCTCTGTGGAGACAGATAAAACAAATTAATACCGTACCAAGAATATCATTGTCTTTAAATGGCCATTAAGTCTTCACGCAACCAGAATCAGAAAAAAAACATCACATCTGCATATTTTTGTTTAAATTTTGTCGTTTCATAAATCAAACGTGTCAGAACCACAGATGCTGGTGCATATACACTTTAGCAGAAACACCTTATCAAACCTTTTATTTACACTTTTCTAACCAGCCACAAGAATCACACTTCACCGGATGATTTAGCACACCCAACCAGACACCGCAGGGTCTAGACACTCACAAATATACGCTCTAAACTTTTACTCTATTACACATACAATAGAACTTCCTGTTCTAACCTGTAATTCACAGATTCACTGAAACCACTCAACTAATCAGAAAGAAATAAAAGAATCTTTATTTCCGCACACACATCAGACACTTCAAACATGACAAAACCAGACCAGGTGAGCAGAGGGAATGTTTATTTCGACACTTACAAAAACTTCAAGCTAACCAGACCAGACACAAAGCAGACCTAGCCAGACACAGCGACTACCCACCCTAGCCAGAGCCTGGAAGCCGGCGTCCGTGAGCTGAGCGCACTGCGCCAGCTCCAACGTGGCCAGGTCCGGGCAGTGGGCGGCCAGGGCGCACAGCGACGCGTCCGTCAGACGCGAGCAACCGGACACGCAGAGACGCCGCAGCGCACCACCCAGACGGGATATCGACTCGTCTGTTATGTTCTGGTCATAATAATAATCATATCAACCAGTTTGAATAGTGATATATCTTAATCCTAATCTTATACCTTTAAACGAGCAATTCTTGTATATATATATATATATAATTGGAATCTCGGAATCGGCTCCAACGATTTTCATGAAATTTAGTATATAGGGGGTTTCGGGGGCGATAAATCGATCTAGCTAGGAATCTTTTTTAGAAAATGTCATATTCGTGTTTTATTCGTGTTTTTTTTTCCTGACATCTATTGGTGAATAATAATACTATTTTGCTTCGTAGATAGCTGGACAACTGAAATAACACATAGGCACTTTTTATACCGATATTCCTACGAGATACGGATTTAGGCGGTTTCAACCGCGGGTCACAGCTAGTGCATATAAATCACGATTCTAGTTGTTTATCCGTGATGGATTCAACTACTCAAGCGATTTCAATCAAATCCGCACACCATGTACAGTTCGATCCAACCTAAAAGATAGGATAGCCAGCAGCCAGTATTTGGCAGCCAATGAATTTGAAATCTGAAATATGATAGAGTTTCTAGATGATTCTTTTCAGTAGATGCCTACGGGTCAGAGGTAATTAAAAAAATAGTTATGTTCATAGACACCTCAAAAGATCAACATTCTTAAAAAAAAATGAATGGCTATCTTATATTACGGAGCTTTTGCCCGCGGTTTCACATGCTTTAAATTCGGGGTAAAACCCTTTTTTTTCTCTGTTATTATACATATAAATCTTCCTCTTGAATCAATCTATCTATTAAAAGAAAAACCATCACAATCTATTATATACTTTTAAAGATCTAAGTATACATATACAGAAAATGCGGAAAGCGACTTAGTTTTATACTATGTAGTGATAATCATTTTTTTTTATGTTACAGTCGGCAATGGAGCTGGTAGGACGCCTGATGGTAAGCGCTACCACCGCCCCTAAATATTTGGAGAGGCATAAGGTCCATTGCAGACCTTACGCCTCTACAAATGGATTGCCGACTTTTTGGGAAGGGATTAAGAAAGGATTGGCCATAGGAATAAAGGAAAGGACTGGGAAGGGAAAGGAAAAGGATATGGGCCTCCGGCTCCCCCACTCACCGAACGAAACACAGCAGAATGCTATTTCACGCCGGTCTTCTGTGGGGGTGTGGTACTGCCCCGGTGCGAGCTGGCCCAATTCGTGCCGAAGCGTGCTCGACTACCACATACATCTGAGTCATCTGAGTCATGTCATGTCATTTTGTGATATTATGTCATGTGTTATGAATAATAATGAATTTTTATATTAACGAATACTCACATCACACCCCTGTACGTTGAGCACCTCCAAGTCTGGGCAGTACGTCGCCAAACACGACACTGCTTTGTCGTTGACATTTTTACACCCTGAAATATTGTTAATTATATTTTCAGTCCGAAAAGTAAATAAAAAGCGAATTATCTCATCTCACAGAGTACGCTTAATACGAGCATTAATCGAAACGATATTAAAGCCTTTAATAATAATATGTTCAAAACTTGACATTGTCCGAATCCGTCCTCGGTGGAATCCTGAATTACCACTAAAGAAAAAAAAGAAATCGAGGTTTTTGCCTTGATGTATCAAAGCTTCTGTGAAAGAAGAAGAAAAGAAAAAAAGAGAAAAATGATGGACAACCATCATTTTTCGTTTGTTTCTTTTAAAATAACCTTGAAGGCTTTTTAGTTGTATAGATATTTAT
>NC_052125.1:4581937-4600540 GCF_012273895.1 Zerene cesonia | reverse complement strand
AATAAATGTTATTTGCAGTTAACAATTTTCTTTTTTCTTTATTACAATATTTATGGCAAGACTAGGTATATATAGATAGATACATTCATAGCTATGTAAAGTCATGTCATCATTTATGTCATGTATTTTCATGTCAACTCATATAACTCATACTAGCATTTCGCCCGCGGCTTTGCCCGCGTAGTTGCAGGAAAGATAGACCTGGTGTGTACCGGCAAAGTTCCAGGTCCCGTTAGATTTCCGGGATAAAAACTACCCTATGTCCATTCTAGTATCTCAAACTATCACTGTAGCAAATTTTAACATGATCGGTTTAGCCGTTATTGAGTTATAAATAGTGTAACTAACACGACTTTCTTTTATATATATATAGATTATATGACATTATTATTATTTAATATGACAAATCACTTACCGGACATCCATCAGAGAGGGCTTTCAGCGATATATCTGATATGCTTGGGCATGAGTCAAGGTTGATCCTAAAAAATCAATTTAATACATCCATCTTAATATATAAAAATCCAGTGTCATGACGTATGTTCCCAATGAACTCTTCACCAACTCAACCGATTTAGATGAAATTGGGCATTTTATGTATAATTTGTTCCAACTTAAGGTATAGTATAGTTTTTGTTTCGATTATTTATAATCCTACTAATATTATAAATGCAAAAGTTTGTAAGGATGTGTGTGTGTTTATTGCCCTTTCACGCAAAAACTACTGAACCGATTGCAATGAAATTTGGTACGTAGACAGCTGGACAACTGGAATAACATTTAGGAAACTTTTTATGATGATATTCCTACGGGATATGGTCTGAGAGAGAGTCTGACTTGCACTCAAAGTAGAGCGATCGCAAAAAAAAAATCTGGTCACCCATCCAATTTATGACCGTGACAACCATCCCTGAACCTCTTCATTTTAAATTACCTATGCAAATTTTTTATTAACAAGGTTTATGAGTTACAGCCTGGTGACAGACCGACAGACAAACGGACAGCGACCTCTCAGTAAATGAGTGTGATTATATTTGTGAGCGTGATTTACCTTTGCAGCTTGCTACAGCGTCTGCCCAAAGCCTGACAGGTTTGATCTGTGAGCTTCTTGCATTTGTTCAAATTTAAATCTTCTATGTTTGGACATGACTGCAAGAAAAATAAACCTCACTTGTATGTCGTGTCACATTTTTAATATAGCGCCATCTGTCGCACGTCATGAATTTTGGTTTTTCAGTTGAGTTGAGTTTAGTTAGGTTGAGTTCTTTTTTGAATGTCATGTCTGGTGGTCCGCCTGCTGGTAAGAGATCACTACCAACAATGAACAATCTGAAGTGCCCCTGCGAATGCGCTGCCGCTTTATAGGGAAAAAGGATAAAGAAAGGATTAACAACTGGTAAGAGAGAATGGACTGCGAAGAGTGAGGAAAAGGAAACTGGTCTCCTAGCTCTTCCACTCACCTAACGAAACACATAGCATGCTATTTCACGCCAGTTTTTACTGGTTCAAACCGGTTATTAGGACGAAGGAGACAAGAGTACAAGAGTACAAGACAAAGAGATGTGATATAGTGTTTACTTGAGCTAGTGTCTTCATAGAACCATCTGCAATGCTCTCGCAACCCCTCAGCGAGAGTTGACGCAGGAACCCGCCGCATCTTTGCGATATATTCTCTATTACCGGACCCTGAAATCGAAAGAAATATACTTAAACAATTTTTTGAGAACACGTATGGGTTGACGACGACGACGACGACGACGATGATGATGATGATGATGATGATGATGATGATGATGATGATGATGATGATGATTATGATTATGACGCCACGTCGCCCGCGTTATAAAGGCGAACTCGCATATTTCCCGTTCTCATGGAATTTCCGGGATATAAACCATCATATGCCCTTTCTCAAGTGTCAAAACAATCTTTGTTCAGTATCATCAAAATCGGTTCAGTGGTTTAGGAGTGAAGAAAAGATAAACAGACAAACAGGCATAGAACGTATTCATTTCCTCACCAATCCCGGTTCTCTACTTAATTCCCTTAGTCATACCTTTCTTTATCCCCAGTGATACCGGCAACATACGCGGACCTCAGCGAATGTTCATGGACGGTGATGGTCCCTTATCATCAGGCTACATTGAATAAGCTAAATAGTTAATACATACCTCTACATCTCTTTGGAAGTCGAATAAGTCAATTCTCTGCCAATTCGAGCCATCCAGAGCCAGAATGTTCCATAACTTTGATACCTGGAATGAAGTTTCTTTATATTGAAGCCATTTTTTTTTATTATGTGGTAATGTAAATAATCTATACATATAAAACTCAAAGATGACTGACTGACTGGTATAGTGATCTATTAATGTACAGACCAAATCACTGGGCTGATCAGCTGAAATTTGGCATGCAGATATATGTAATTACGGAGGCGTCTACTAAGAATTTTAATAAATTCTACCCTCAAAGGGATAAAATAGGGGATGAAAGTTTGTACCATGGAAATTTATTAGAATCGAGCGGGCGAAGCTGCGGGCAACAGCTACTTTAACACAATAGTTTTGTGTCTTGAAACTGTCTTCATATTGTCAGAACTAGACCAAATTTAGATGGGACCACATCGACTTTCAAATAAGAAATGAACAATCAAAATCGGTGCACCCATTCCATATAATACAATACAAATAAGTGCAAAATTATAGTAAATTCCATAAAAACATTTTGTTTACCTGTGCACATCTACATAACGACACCACATCAAGGTAAGACAGTATCCGCAGCAGGAGTTCTTTTGGTAGCTTTTTATTTATATGATTTTCATCATCGCCCGAAAACCGAGCGATCTGCAAAGCAAAGGATGTTAATAGATAATAAATATACCTACCTACGTTATGTATGTATATAGTTAAATAATTAGTTAAATGCTGATTATGTTCTTGTTAGCTTATCCATCAGCTAATACTGCCTGGTATTATAATTTTGTGGAGTCAAGTTAGCGTTTCTTACTTTATTCTTTCATTTGAGCTAGCATATTTCCAACAGTGTTTATAAACAATGTTATCTTATCTATCTAATCCCTATTTTATCACTCTATATATTCTATTATCTATTTACTCTGTAGTATATAATTATGTTATCTCAGTAGATCATTATACATATTTACATGTTTGTACATAACAAATAATTGTTTTTTTATATAATTATTTTAACAACAAACTACATAGACTTCAAATTGTTGGGACTACACAGAAGGGCACAAAGTTTTCAAATAATTAAAAAAACATAAAAATCTGTTTACACAGAAAAAAGTACTGAGATGTATCAAATTTGATGTTGATTGATTATTAAATTTGCTTATTTCATTTTTATATAAAAAGCTAATGATTTTCATTAAGCAACAATGATAATATGTATGCAGTGGAATAACTGTTTTTTCTATCATGAATATTTATCAACTGAACAACTATTTAATTATTAGTTAATTAATAAAACTTTTGTAGCGAACTTAGAGTATAATTAAAAAATCCTACATTTATACATTTGAAAATTTTGGAAATGAATAGCAAAGTATGGATTAGTGTGATTGCTCTGGCTATCCCGGGGCTTTCCCAACTCACAAGAAGTTGCCCTGGGAGTGGGATGTTTCACCACTATGAGCAGCCTATATCATTTTCTAGTTCTCAGTATTTCTGATCAATAAATATCGTACAAAGGGATTGCAATGTGAAAAAAGACAAACTACTTTATTTCAATAAAAAGGGTGATAATAAATGAAGATAGATCTTGTTAAATACGGTACAAATGTAAATATATAATATTAAACAAGCGGCAACTAGGATTTGCAATAATGTATTTGTCTGTTACATTGAGAATGGAAGAAAGAATGAAGGTTAGGTTAAGTGTTTGATTTAATAAACAAATTTGAATTTGAAAGAATGTTTATTCAACGCTACATAATAACGTTCTTAAATTGGTAAGTACAAAAAAATAAACAACTTAAATAGAATAAAACAAGGTCGACTTATAACTAATCCATGGGATAATTTTCAGTAGCCCCTTGGTATGTGCCAGTCAAATATTACATACATACATACTTATGCAACACACAAATTTAATGAATTATCCCATAAACAACTGGACTTGCATAGAGTCTAGACCAGAAAAATAAATGCAACCTTGTATGTACCTATATAACAAAGATTCAAATTAATGACAGTACATAGAATTATTCTATAAAAAACATTTATAGAAAGAATTTTTGTATGTTTATAGATAGAATTTCAAGTCATTTAAAGTTCAATTATTATTCATGTTAAAATATTTAAATACTTATAATACATGAATATAAAATAAATTGATTTAAAATTAAATAATTGCACAACTTAAGATGCATGTAAAAAATATATTTCTTATTTTTTATTTAAAATGATTACAATTGTTAATTCGAAACAGTCATGGGGTCACGAAATTTTGGGATTCGCATAACGGTAATAGGTGATTAAGAGTTGACTGAACGTCTAAGGTCATTAAACCGGCGACGCAACAAAGAAATTAATTATATAAACACAATAACTGCAATATAATCCAGACATAATATTAAATACGATAAGTCATATATCCATAGGAGAACGCAATTTAAATTTCGATCTCCTATTTTTTATTTAGTCGATGGTTATCAAGGCATGGGAGAACAAAGAAACTGGTTTTGTACTTCTGATACATTGATGTCAGCTGTTTTGATGAAAACACAAACAAAGGTAGGATGCGATCTATGGGCTCACCTCGAATTTATTCCTTCCGGAATAAGTCATGCTCGGGAACGGGGTCACCTTAGCCACAGTGTTGAGTTTATAGTCCACTGGCCCTAAATACACAATCACGGAATAAGGAAATATCCAACAAATATGGACGTCTTTTAATTTTTCGCCGACCGAGCACAGCTATTGCCCGTTCTTCGTTGTGCATTAAATAGTGCGTTCAGAAATAATCTGACGTTAATGATGCAGCTAGCATTTTGTTTGTCAGTAGTATAATCATTTTATAATCTGATAGTAACGATGATATAAAGTGATTATGTGCATGCATTAAATAAATGAAACTAATAGATATTAGTGTTATTTTTTATTCCTTTTTATTCTCGTTCAAAAACCTTTTGTCAAAATAGTTTTGTCATTGTCAGTTACATCAAATTATGACGTTTGACAGATTAACAATAGATTAAAAAATATTGAACTTAATGTTACATGTACGTACTGGGTTTGCTTTGTTGGATTGTTTTTTTATTTCTTAAGGACTTATTTTATATTCCAAAATATCTGTCTCATTACAACTCTTTTAAAACTAATGTTCTACCTCTCGTAAGTTTATTCTAATTCCAAGTACAGACAAAAAATATTATTTATTAAACCTAATCAAATTTAAACCTCGCGACATAAGTGGTTTTTATTATTTTTCTTTCTTATTAGTTACCTATTCAACTATATCAAACATGGAATGACGAGAGGCGTGAATGAGGATATGCATGGTAAAGCGTAGGTACAGTAAAATATATAGTTCAGTGGAATTATTTATTTAAATACATTATCTTCTTAGTTAATTAAATAAGAACAATGAAAGTTGAAAATGATTTGCGTAATTCTTAACGATATCCATAATTAACTATTTATACGTATGTATTTAACATTTTAATAACTTACTTTACGAATATTATAACGTTTCCAATTATTAATTTACTAAGAGATTTTCCGAAACAAAATCTAATTATTGAAATCTATTTAGTTTGATATGTAAAAAGATTTATAAAACATTTACAATACTATTACGGGTATCTCTTTTAAAATACCGTTTAGCATTCTTAAAAATTAAAATTTAATCAAGAATTGTAATAAAGCACTCAAATAACCTAAAGAAGTTTCCAATAAGTAGTCTTCAACAATTTAAATTAAATTTTTCGTATTTGCAAAGATAAGTTGATGGCACTTTATTGACTTTATTAATCAATAATGTTCAATCTTAATTCAAACGTATAATAGCATCACAGTCTAATATTTATACTTTCTCT
The DNA here is from genome assembly GCF_012273895.1 of Zerene cesonia. Lineage (NCBI taxonomy): Eukaryota > Metazoa > Arthropoda > Insecta > Lepidoptera > Pieridae > Zerene > Zerene cesonia. The sequence continues at coordinate 4,594,476 of NC_052125.1, read as the reverse complement.
GTTTACTGTGGTGGTACGAATTAGTAAACAATGGTAGTTTGCTGGACTGATTTCAAAAATCCTTTCACAATCGGAAAGCTGCAGGTTCACTGAGTGACATAGACTATGTATGTATCACGGGCGTAGCCGGAACGAGCAGCTAGTATATTATAATTTTATATGCGGTGCATGTTTAGAAATTTGGATGATCTATAAGGCATAAAAATTATTTTACGTATTTAAAACGTGGACGTAAAGCTTTTATTTCGAAATTAAAGTTCCTACTGTTATAATTTAACCTTTAGATATAATTAAATATATAACTTATTATTTTTTAACAAAGGGATTAGGCAAAGGATTAGCGACCTTCTCGAACGGATAATATTTGTGATTTTGCCAAAATGACGGCAACGTGTATCGCTTAAACTCGTTGAAGTTATTAATTTTGAATATCTCTTCTTCAGTTAATTTGAAATCGAAGATATTTATATTTTCTTTTATTCGTGTGCTGTTTACGGTTTTTGCTACTGGCACTATGTTCCTGTCAACCTGAAAAAAAAATCATTCTGAATTTTGCGTATAATTTCGCGCCAAATTTGTAACATCATTCTTTGGTGACAAACTTATAAGCTTTTGATTTAATTATGGAATCTTTTGCTTTTCTAAGAATTGCTAATACTTATATAAATAGGTATATTGAGTACACAAATATTCTATAGTAATACACACCAGCCATCGCAACACAACTTGCGGTGTGGTTTTCGAGTACTTTTTCGCGATGTCCATCAATGTGGGATCGTCCATCTTTGGTCCTGACATTTCTAAGCCGTGGCGCTTAACCAACGAGCCAAAGGGGGAGTATCCCATGACAACCAAACCTTTATTTTGAGCGTATTCCACTAAATCTTGTTGTACAATTTGAGGGTGGACCTAGAAATGATAAAAGCAACAATTTTTTTCATCATGACTCTAGAAGGTAGGTAGTAAAATTGTTACATATTAATATGTTGATGGCAGTGCATAAATAATTAAAATAAAAAAAAAAATGTATAAAATACCTCAATTTGTAAAGCGACAGGTCTAATACTACACTCCTGGAGTAGTCTTTCGATCTGTTCCTTATTGAAATTGGAGACACCTATAGACCTGGTGAGACCCAGGCGCTGGGCGTCTTCCATTCCACGCCAGGTGTCGAGGTAGTCCACATCTGAATAGGTGTAGTCTTCCTGCAATAAATAGATCATGAGAATACAATGCGTGCTATTTTTTTTTTCATCTTACAGTCGGCAATGGAGCTGGTGGGATGCCTGATGATAAGCGCTACCACCGCCCATGAACATTTGGAGAGGCATAAAGTCCATTGCAGACCTTACGCCTCTACAAATGGATTGCCGACTTTTTGGAAAGGGATTAAGAAAGGATTGACGATAGAAATAGAGGAAAGGACTGGGAAGGATAAGGAAAAGGATATGGGCCTCCGGCTCCCCCACTCACCGAACGAAACACAGCAGAATGCTATTTCACGCCGGTCTTCTGTGGGGGTGTGGTACTTCTCCGGTGCGAGCAGGCCCAATTCGTGCCGAAGCGTGCTCGACTACCACGTACCAAAATTTCGAGTATAAACACGTCACGTGACGTCAGACTGTGCCACAAGTCATGCGATAGCTTATAATATATATAGTAATTGAAACACTGGTCTTCTATTTCGTTTTTTTTTTTTTTTTAAAAAGCTAGTACAATAATTTTGAGTTATTACTTTTGCGTATCTTTACGTCATGTGTCATAACACTGTTTCATGTAACGTCAGATTATGTTGCAATACAATTCATTCATGTACAATGTTGTTATTTCATTTTTTCTAGAATATGCTTTAACTTGGAATTGAATTATAAATCTATAACTCACAGTCACTTGAATTAGTGTCATATACGTGATACGTCAGATCATACGTCATGTGTGGTCGTCGCGCCAGACACCGTGACGTGCGTTCTTTATAAATGCTATTAGTATTATATTAACCGTGTTCTCCACATTGTTTATTACATAATTGAACGCAAACAAACTGAAAATTGACCGTCTCTTAGCCTACATAATATAAACAAACTTACATTAAGTGCAATCGGCCAATGCATCAGGAATAAATCAACGTAATCCAGGCCCATCTTTAACAAAGTTTTCCTCAAAGCCATCGTCACACTGTCTCTTTCATGATTCGTGTTCCATAACTGAAAAGAAAAAGCAATAAAGTATCAAAAAGATAAAGGTAGGATAATAACAATATTTAATTTTAAAAGTTTTGTTTGAGTTTGAAGAGAAGCAATGCTCAGAGGTGAGATCTCGGACTTCAATTAAAAAAATATATAAGTTTTCTTAAATGAGTAATTTTTAAAGAACAGAAATGTTTGATAAAGAGGCGGGATTTGAACTCCCGTGTTTTTGCCAAACCATAGCAACGCCCAGCCTCTCTGCCACCCGTGATCTCGCCACAGTAATCGAATTTCTTCTACTCTTTCGTAGATGGCGTGAGGTGTCCCTTAAGCACATAAAACCGAAAGAGTAGAAGGGCCAATATGTGTCGAAGCGTGCCCAACTACCACATATAAATATAAATATTGAAGTCAAATCTATTATTACCTTAGTAGTGATGAAAACATCCGATCTCTTCACCACACCTTCATCGATCTTCATCACGACAGCTTCACCGATCTCGCCTTCAGTCTCATAAATGGATGCTGTATCGAAGTGACGGTAGCCTTCATCAATGGCGTTTAAGATCACGTTGCGGAGAAAGTGGTCTCGAGACTGAACTATCCCGTTCTGAAGATAAATAAAATACGTGAATTGGTTTCAGTTGCCTAAGAGACTCACGCCATCTATTGAGGCAATTAACAACCATCTCGACCAATACGAAACGTTATTTCAATGTCTACAATATATATTTTACTAGCTGCGCCCCGAGGTTTCACTCGCAAAAGTCCCGTAGGAATATCGGAATAAAGAGATGCCTATATGTTATTCTAGTTGTCCAGCTGTCTACGTACCAGATTTCATTGCAATCGGTTCAGTAGTTTTTGCGTGAAAGGGCAATAAACTCACACACTTCCTTACAAACTTTCGCATTTATAATATTAGTAGGATAGTTAGTTAATTTAGTTTAATTTTTAGTGTCTCAAATGCTATATAAATAAGAGATTTGGTAATAATTTATCATATGGTAAGTAAACTATCTTTTTCCTCACCCTCCCAGTTCAATCCTTTCTTCCTGTAATTAATCAATCCTTTCCTAACCTCCACCCCTTAAAATTGCGGAACGCATTCGCAGAGGCACTACCTCTGCGAATTTTCACGGGCGGTGGGTATCGCTCACCATCAGGCGAACCACCAGCTCCGTTGCTCGCTATTATATAAAAAGAAACGAGACAGAAGATTCTTTCCTACTTCCTTCGTATAAATTTCTAAATCTTATAAACAGTTTCAGCCAAATAAAATCTCACCTCATTAAAACCCAGGTATGTACCAAGAGCTATAACTGGCATTTCATCACCGTTGTTCAATTTAATCTTCACCACATCTGAAGTAGCGCCCATCTGTAACAAAAAGAGGATTTTTAAAGGAGTCTTATTGTCGCCGATCAAGGGTACAAAATTTGAATTAAATCTGTCCATTTGAACTGAATCTAAATCGTCTAAAGGAGTCGTTTACATACAAACATACAGATGACGTGGTGAAGCGTGTCCAAATACTAATATTATCATATTAGTCTATCGATGTTTAGAACAAATTGATATCAAATTATACAAAAAGCAGTTGTTCGGATATATACGTAATTTAGTGGATTACCACATACGCTTTTATTAACCATATACCAATCGTGTGAAGCCGCGGGCTCCTGCCAGTCTAAACTAATATTATAAAGAGGAAACATGCGTTTTTGTACGCGTGTTGGTTCACATAAAAACAACAGGCGCTTTCACCATCAGAATCTGCATCTTTATTGAGTGACAACGGCCATATATGTACATACAATCCCCCGATACCAAAAAGGACAGTTAATATTTAAACAAATATAATATTTTATACTCGAATTCCGACTTTCAAATAACTAAATACACGGCTACATAAATATCGCGTTTTTAATACTAGTAAAACTTACCTTTCAGAGTCTTTTTAACTAAATTCTCAACACTTATCACGAGGTTAAACGTTCAGAATGCAAAAAGGAGACAACTTATTTATACCAATACGATGTTTTTAAGATACCCTCAATATTAATAAATCAGCGAAGGTTGCGTGCAGGCAGAACGATAAAATAATTCTAAATACAGTCGATATTGTATACCGTTGTTTAATTTATTAATTTTTCTATTTCTAATATTCAAATAGCAGTTCTTTATGAAACGATTTTTTTTACTTACGATTGTTATAATTTATTAAAAATTATAATGAAAACCTTTAATTTGTAGAATTTCTAACGGATATATAATATGAAATCCATTTTATTAATAAAATAAAATAAAATGTCCGATTAATAGGTAATTAGCGCCATAAAATTTGAACTTATTACAATGCCACAAACTTAGCTCTGAAACAAAGAGTTCGTCATAATGACGGCTCTGAAAATTCAATATTTTTAGTAAAAATTTTCGCCTCTTCAAACTTTATGGCACTGTGAATACGTATATTAAAATAAACTCATAACTGATTACAAAATAATGAAAATTCTCGTCATTTACTAAAAATAAAGTTGAAAATGCTATTTTGGAAATTTGTGCTTTAATTTATTTATTTATTTTGTTGGAAAAATATAACTATTTCATAAAATAAGAATCGTGTTTTTTACTTACAAATTTATCTGGATAATTTATTAGCTGTATTAATTCTACTATATAAAAATAAGTCGGGTTTTCCTTCCTGACGCTATAACTCGAGAACGCACGAACCGATTTCCACGGTTTTGCATTCGTTGGAAAGGTCTCGGGCTCCGTGAGGTTTATAGCAAAGAAAATTCAGGAAAAATTTCAACAGAAAAGCGGGAAAATCGTTTTTCACACACAGCCATCTGGTGGCGAAACGGAGTTCGCCGGGTTTGCTAGTTTGTTATATATATCTATGAAGAAGTGTACACAGACTCATATAAATTACACTGTCTTAATTATATTGAATGGATGTTATTTATAATAAATACAAACAAAAATGTTTACATGTATGAATTTTAAAGTGAACACTTCAATCTACTTTTGTTTATTTTTCTAAAAACCTAAATAAATACGATTCTTTTATTTCATAATAAATCCACAGAATAATAAGTACAAACAAAGCTTTAATAATCAATATAATAAATAACAATCAATCAAAAGCATGCAAAATAAAAGACTACCATATTGTATTATAAATAAAACACACATACCGATAAAAAGCCGATTAAAACAACAAAAAATACCATCTTGTAGCGATATCAAGTTAAGACTGAGTCAATAGTACAACAGACGAGTAAATTTTTATCTATAAATATATATTAAACCGTTATACATCTGTCTGTTTGTAATATAAACCGACTTCTTATAAAAGGTTCGTTCGGTTCGTTACGATTTTTGGACGAAGCGGCTAGCGGTTATATACGAGTATATATAACTCCTGTTGCTAAATTCTTACAAACTTTCATCGCCCATTTATCCACTTAAGGGTAGAATTTATCAAATCCTTTCTTAGCGAATGCCTACGTCATAACATCTATCTGCATGCCAAATTTCAGCCCGATCCGTCCAGTGGTTTGGGCTGTGCGTTGATGATAGATGCTATGTCAGTCAGTCAGCCAGTCCTCAACCTTTGAGTTTTATAAGATGTGCTAGCGGTCTGCCCCGGCATCGCCTGTGGTACATTTGTTTGTGATAGCTGGCAAAGGACCTGGTGGGTCACAAAATGGCAATAAACCACCACCCATAAACTTTTGCAGGTCATATGCCTGTACAAATAGATTGCTAACTTTATCGGATAAGGGATACGTAAAGGATTGATTAAGGGAATAAAGGAAAGGACTAGGAAGGGTAAGGAAAAGGTTAAATGCATCCGGCTCGCCTAAACACAGTAACATACAATTATTTCATGCTGGTCTTTTGTGGTGGTGTGGTTTCTTCCCCAATGCGAGCTGGCCTAATTCGTGCCGAAGCGTGCCCGACTCACACACTAAAATATATATCGATTATAGCACTAGGGGGGTCACGTATGTATTAGAATATAAATAAAGAATTTTTAAAATTGGTGCAGTGTTTCCTAAGATAAGCTTGTTTGAGTGTTTGTATATTTGGGAAGTTCAGAAAATTTGTTTTCTTTTCGAATTGTTTAGCTCAAAACTGATTTGAAATTCACTGTTATATTTTACTCTTTATGAAATGGCGTAACGAGTGAAGCCGGGGCACGAGGCTAGTTTTACTATTCAACAAGTTGACAGACCTCAATGTTTACGTTCAGTTTTGATTATTTTTAGAATTACTCCAAGACTTATCTAGCCTTGGTGGTGACCGCGTGTGACTTGATGGAGTTATATTGTGGGAATCCCTAAAACATTTTATAAATTTATTTTACTCAATTTAAAAGCAGTTTGCTACCAGTTATGTGTACTTCAAGAGTCAGTAAGCTGTTTAATTATATATTATTTTTAATAAAAAAAAGGTGTGTGTGCGATGTACACACGATAGAAATGAAACTTCAGTAAATCGACAAAAGAATGAGATGAATATATATAAAATATAAAACAGTATGTATATTTCTGTCTCATTCTTTGCCGGCTTCATTCTACACATTTTTGTATTTGTGTCTCTTACCTATCGTTATTTCCGTTGCATCAGGTTTGAAATCACAACGATTCTAAAGAAGTTTCATTTCAAAAAACTGAACTGAATTGTCTTAACTAGATCCAACTTAAATGAGACCATTTTGTCTTTTATTTGAAACCTTCAAATGGCAGTCACCAGCTTTCAAATAAAGAATCATTAATTCACCCCGTAAAAAGTTATGAGATAACGAACACAAAAACGTCAACTTGATAACCTTCTTTTTTTGTAGTCGGTTGAAAATAAATACATATTATATATATAGATTAAAAAATAAAAAAAAACCCCGCTCTAATTATAGAAACAACTAGTTTTTCTCACTTGCAATTGACTACTATTTAGAGTACTAGCTTTGGCCCGCGGCTTCGAACGCGTTAAATTCAGATAGATATAATGATGTACATACATGTAAACCTTCCTTTTGAATCAATCTAATAAAAATACCCCATCAAAATCGGTTGCGTAGTTTTAAAGGTTTAAGCATACATAGGGACATAGGGACAGAGAAATCGACTCTTTATGCTATGTGTGATGATACGACATAAATAATCATTCAATCCTAGCAATCCTGATTAAGATACTACGATCGACTTATGAAATTATTGTATTGTCACCGATCCATAAGTGTAAAAAAGTTTAAATAAAATTCGTCCGTTCAAATTGGGTCTAAATCGAGTCAAAACTCTAAAGGAGTCGGTTAATCGAGTAATATACAGGTGAAGCTAAATATAGCGTCTTAAAAACTCATACTTCTCTGACATCCTAGTCTTATTGCACAGATAAAAAAGAACTCGTAAACACTTTCCATGTGAGTGTGTAACGTAAAACAAGTATTCTAGTTGGTTTTGTTACCTGCCGCCGGATGCGGATCGTCGTTTTGTAAACAACATTAGTCCAAGATAAAGTACAGGTGAGTGCAGAAGTGCAAATGATATTTTATACTAGCTTTTCGCCCGCGGCTTCACCCGCGTAGAATTCGCTTATATCGCGCGACACGGTAAGGAGTTCTTTGTTCTTTCCCACGTTTAGCTCCATCTTCATACCAAGTTTCATCGAAATCGGTTTGACAATAACGAAGTTTCATCTAAACTTTCATCCCCTCTTTCAACCCTTTCTACCCTTTTTTCCGGATAAAAAGTATCCTATGTCCTTTCCCAAGTTCGGTTCTATCTTCATACCAAATTTTGTCAAAATAGGTTTAGTGGTTTAGGCGTGAAAGCGTAACAGGCAGACAGTTACTTTCGCATTTATAATATTAGTAGGGATGTCACCCACTAAGTTAGTGCAATCTAATATAAGGGGATATGGGGATTACAGAAGTTTTATAGCGATAGTTTTGTTATCTTAAGAAGTTTTAAGAAACACTTGTTTTAAGATTCATGTGCCTGTTAGGTTGTTGTTTGAATCAATGTTTTAAATCTAATTTTAAATAAAGTTAGTTCGTTCCCAGGTCTTGTCTTGTTACTAGGTACACTATCGTTAAAAGGGTCTCATGTCTGATCGAAAAATAAATTTAATTTTTGAAATAACTTAATTCGAGTTGTATTTTTTTCGGACTAGCGGTTCGCTTCGGCTTCAATCTTAAAATCTTTTCTCACCATAAGATCTTTCCTTGTTTCTTAACAAAAATGTAAAAATATCAACCGAATTTGTCGAGCCGTTGACAAGTTTCACACTTAGCAATGCATTTGAGCGTTCCAATACATTTTGAGGTAACAATACGAAATATAAACACTAAAGGATAAAGAAACTTGCATTTATGCATGTTTGTAGCGTTTTCACGCAAACACCACATGTCCAATTTGAAAAATTCATTCACACTTAGATAGTTGTAACTTCACTGAGTGACATAAGTTATATATTTACAACGGGCGAAGCCAGGGCGAACAGCTGTTTTATAGATTGTCATCAACTCTATAATGTACATCCTATCTTACTAATATTATAAATGCGAAAGTTTGTAAGGATGTGTGTGTGTTTGTTGCTCTTTCACGAAAAAACTACTGAACCGATTGCAATGAAATTTGGTACGTAGATAGCTGGACAACTGGAATAACATATAGGCAACTTTTTATACCGATATTCCTACGGGATACGGACTTACGCGAGTGAAACCGCGGGGCGCAGCTAGTAATATTATAAATGCGAAAGTTTGTAAGGATGTGTGCGTGTTTGTTGCTCTTTCACGCAAAAACTACTGAACCGATTGCAATGAAATTTGGTACGTAGATAGCTGGACAACTGGAATAACATATAGGCAACTTTTGTACCTATATTCTTGCGGGATACGGACTTACGCGGGTGAAACCGCGGGATGCAGTTAGTGTAATATAAAGCTTTCGTTTTCATTGCGACTGTACACCAATTACCAAGGCATTCATGTACGGGAGAAGAAATTCATTGCGAACAAATCTCGATTTAACTAAAGTTGTGCGCGAAAATGTATAAAATATGTTTAATTATAATTTTAAAGTATTTTTCGGTGGCTTCCGCGAGTCCAGTTACAAAGAATAATTATAAGGATCAGTGTAAATATTTAAACATTTTATTAACATTTTTCAATTTCAAAAAGCAAAAACCATATCATTGCTTCGTTGCGAAAACAATACAAATAAGTAAAAACATATCATTCATAACTTTAATAATGACTACAATTACAAAATTGGAAATCGCAAACTGTGTTTTTCTACCAAGAAGCAACCCAAAACTGTTTAAAATATATTATCTCAGAACCCCCTATTTCAAAGTCGCTTAAAAACTGTGTCTTACAGATTGCACGGATCCCAGGACATTGGAGAAGCATGAGGTGTACCAAGAGTGGGCGGATGCGTATTCCTGCACGCGTCACAGGTGCCAACCCGGGGGGCGCAACCTAGCTATATATACCGTGGGGTAAATATACATTCAAGTTTAATTAAATGACATTTTCAACCGACTTTAAAAACGACAACAGGAATTAAGAACTTTTAATATAAAAATAAATGAACAAACCTCTGATTATTTGCTATGAATAAAATAAAATAATATTTCTTTATGGGACGTGATGATAATTGGGACCAGCTTTCAAGTAACAAAGAATCATAAACGGTTGACCCCCGGCCCCCGTTGTGTTCCATCGAGCCGATTTAGTGAAGGGGCCAGGGGAACTGGTTATAATTCGTCCGCGACCCCCTCGGCGGCCGCCCTACCGGGCCGAGCGCAGATTTAGAAGGGCAAGGTGGAATCAACACTCCACCCTCCTATACATGGCGTGAGCGGTACACGTCACAAGCCGCCTCGCCGCAGCGGACAATGGATTATATCCCCCATCTATTGCATATAAACGGTTTAACCTAGTAAAAATAAAAACTTATATAAAGCTAAACACAAAGAAGAAATACAATGGAATTGATAACCTTTGAAGTTTAAAATGAAATGATTTAAAAAATTGAGAAATTTCTAATGAACAGTAAAAATTCGATCACGAGACGTGGTCTCGAACCTTCCTTTTGCCGACCAATCGAATCTCTTCCACTCTGTCGGTCTCATGTCTAAGTTTCTCAATTTTTTTTTAAATTCTCACTTATTAAGCACTAGCTGCGCCCCACGGTTTCACCCGCGTCAGTCCGTATCCCGTAGGAATATCGGGATAAAAAGTTGCTGTGTTATTCCAGTTGTCCAGCTATCTACGTGCCAAATTTCATTGCAATTGGTTCAGTAGTTTTTGCGTGAAAGAGCAAACACACACACATCCTTACAAACTTTCGCATTTATAATATTAGTAGGATTTGAATGCGATAGAACAATAAATTTACATCAAATACGTTATATTTTATCAGTGGCTTTATCTGGTCTCACGTTACAGATGCAAGCGCGTGGAGGCGCCAGAGTCAGCAATAGAATGCGAAGAAGTAGTAGAAGATACAAACATGCAGTTCCCATATTGTTGTACAAGATTGAGGTAAGTGTTTATAATAAGCTAACAGACCGCCCGCCTGTACCCATGTTATGTATGTATGTCATTGCATGAAAATGCAGGCGGTGAAAGAATTTTTGAAATCGGTCCAGTAGTTTTTGTGATACATACATTCAATATGTGAAACAAACAAACATACGTATTATAAAAACAAATGTTTACGCTTTACATAATTAGTTTAGCTAGTAAATATATTACCTGTGGTTTGGATTAGCTTTATTTATGACTAGCTGCGCCTCGCGGTTTCATCAGCGTAAGTCTGTATCACGTAGGAATACCGGGATAAAAAGTTACCTATGTGTTATAACTGTTTTCCATCTAGGTACTAAATTTCATTTCAATTGGTTCAGTATGAAATGTGGTACTGAGATAGATTATAGACTGTATTAGCGCATAGGCTACTTTTTACCCAGGTACCACGTGAGTGACGCCACGAATTACAGCTAGCAATAATTACCAACAGGTGCTTGGTAGTGGTCCGCGGTGAGGTGTGGACGAAGGTGCTTGGCCAGCCCTGGGAGAGTCTCCCGGCTGCACCCTGGAGCCACATGTATAAGATGAAGAAACCTCCGCCAATTGATGACTTGCCTAAGTATGGAATAATTTATCACTACATAGTATAAAACAAAGTCGCTATCTGTGTATCCGTATGCCCCTATGTATGTTATCTTTAAAACTACGCAACGGATTTTGATGGGTTTTTTAATAGAGTGATTCAAGAGGAAGGTTTATATGTATTATTACATCTGTTAAACTACTCCAATAAGAGTTTTAAATATAAATAAAAGCTTACGAGGGTCGTCCTTTAATTACGTGAGGAGTTTTTTGTTAATTTTTGTCAAATAAAAAATGTATGTGTAGATAATAATTTACAATTAATTCAAAAAAGAATATATTTAAAAAATATTAAATTAAAATAAAATACCGAAGACTTAGTTTTATAAATAAATAAATTTCCTACAGCGAGGTAAAAGAATCAAATATTATTTGAAAGAAAGAAATGAAAGAAAGAGCAAGTTATTTTAACACACACAAACACACATACATAAAAAAAAATTATTTGTTTTTTGTCACTATAATAACTAAATAATAGTAATCTATAGTAGGTTTTTTTTAAATAGTTTCTTGTCCATTCGAAAAAAAAACACGTCGTGTTATCGTTCCTAATTCAAACCTGTAATTTCCAGAAACGCCGTACAGGGTCCAGTATATGAAATCCAGTCAGATGCTGTGGATAAAATGGAGAAGGTACTGCGTTCTTCCAAGCAGACCACTGACAAGCCTGACTGTCACGATGTAGTTCCTAGAGTAGTTGCATCACCCGATATTGTGGTAAATACTTTCATTTATTATTCCCTAATAATCACATCACACTGCATTTATGTAAATACTAGCCCCGCGGTTTCACCCGCGTAAGTCCGTATCCCGTAGGAATATCGGGATAAAAAGTTACCTATATGTCTACGTACCAAATTTAATTGCAATCGGTTCATTAAATTAGCAACAAACACACACACATACTTACAAACTTTCGCATTAATGATATTAGTAGGATATGATTTATAAAGCATTTCAATGCTATCAAACTAAAAATGTTATTGTAGTTATTTTTCAGTGTCCACAACGCTCTGTGAGCTATTTTATCACTCACTCAGCGTTTTCGGTGTCTGAGCAAAATACGAAGTGATATTGTCCTTACAACTTCACAACATAGTATAAAAGAAAGTCGCTTTCTCTGTCCCTATGTCCCTTTGTATGCTTAAATCTTTCAAACT
>NC_052125.1:4557529-4580937 GCF_012273895.1 Zerene cesonia | reverse complement strand
CTACCCCCTCCTTTTCTTTCACGCAAAATAGGCGCTTGACGTCGAGTTGCGGAAAACGAGCCCGTATTATTATTATTACGCAACGGATTCTGATGGGTTTTTTTTTTAATAGATAAAGTGGTTCAAGAGATGGTTTATATGTATGATAACATCTATTAATTACTCCGAATTATCGCCTACGAAGCCGCGGGTAAAAGCTAGTATGAAATAATTTGACAAATAGAATGTTTTTTATGCAGATTGCTCTAGCTACGGGCAACGAAGAAAAGGAGCACGATGAAATAGACTCTTTGAGGTAATAAAAAGTTAAAAAAATGTATAAATAAGGTGATTTTAACGGGCATATCTTTAAATATAATAATAATAATAATAATACACTTTATTTGGCACCAATTTAAAATAAAAATAATGTATAAAAAGGAAAAACAAATGAATAAAGAAACATAAAATAGAGCCAAAAAGGCGGCCTTATCGCTACTAAGCGATTTCTACCAGGCAACCGATGGGTAGGATTTTTCAATATACAAAAGGATAGATATTGGTGGTGGATGGCAGCAATTATAATTTATTTATATTATATTTAAAACTTAATTTTAATCATATTATAAATACATACATAATAAGCATATTTCACAAATACTTATAAAAAATAAAATATATACATATAGTACCTAATATTGGTGATTTTTTAGACGCAAGCGCCCAAGAAAACCTTCATCACGTCCATTTTCGGATGACAGTGATCGGGATGGAAATGCTGATATAGAAGAGGCCACTGAGAAGGTTATTTTCTGAAATTTTGATAATAATATGAGCGCTACCGACAATCTTAGGCAAAAGGGGTAGGTTGGCCAGTGCTGACACCCATAAATACTTGTAGGCATAAGTGGGCGACCTGATGTTATGTGGCCACTGCCCATAAAGACTTGTAACACTGATATTTCTTCAGGGGGATTGTTAAACATTGCCTGTGATAGACTTAATAATGAACCGATAGAAAGGTTGCGACAAAATAACAAATTAATATCGATCAATTAATATCTCAACAAAATCTTGAAAATTTAATAGTTTAGACTCTAGAAAAGAACAGACACCGGTTGTGTTTAATTTTACGCGAGAATTATACATTTAGAAATTAAAAACTTTTTAAGGGATTTTAAACGCGATTTATTCATTATATTATTAACCCGACGTTTCGAACACTTTACAGCGAGCGTGGTCACGGGGAGTCTCCCCCTATAATGAATAAATCGCGTTTAAAATCCGTTAAAAAGTTTTTAATTCCCTATATGATACCAAATGATAAAATAATCCTGTAAAATAAAAAGCATCATGCCAATCGGAAACTCACGGAATTTTCGATATTTTTACTGTGGAATAATCGACTAACAAAAGCGAAAATTAAATATAGATTAGAAACATACATGGGCTGATAAAAAGTGAAGTCCCGTGTCCCCTAGTGGGGTATGGGGCAGATGATGTACATCTGTTTCACTGATCGATTTTCTTTACGGACAAGTAGGTGATCAGCCTTCTGTGTCCTGCCATGGGCTGATGATGATACATTAATAACTAATGCCTTACATTTCTAGATCCACGAAATATCTGACGAGAAATACTACGCCCACGAATATGCTATAGCTACGCAAAAGCCATCAGAGGTAAATATTTCAAGAATTTTGCGCCTAGCAAGTTCAGTAAATGTGGCTTACATTTTGACGTGATGATTACTGTGCCCAAAACCAGCTATTTTATAACTGAACTAGTATACCCGGCCACGCGTTGATGTGGCTGAGTAATAATAAAAAATATTAAAATTATAAATTATTGGGATAATTAATCGAAATGAAAACTATCCTTTATCTTAAGTTGGACCAAATTACACATAAAATGCCGAATTACATCAAAATCGGTTGAGTTGGTGAAGGAAGGTTGAGTTAATTGGGAACATACATTATGACACTGGATTTTTATATAACTGTATATCTACACTAATATTATAAAGAAAGAATTTGTATTTTTGTTTGTTTGTTTGTAATGGATAAACTCAAAAACTACTGGACCGGTTTCAAAAATTCTTTCACCATTACAAAGCTGCAACTTCACTTATTGACTTTACATAGACTATAAATATTCCACGGGCGGAGCCGGTGCGAAGAGCTAGTATCTTATCATAATAAGCCAATTTTGGCCTTCAGAACCTCATAAGATCATAAGACTTATGTCATAATATACCTCACTTCCTTGCTGTTGGTAAATATCGCAATCAAACTATTTGATTCTTGAACAATTTCACCAAACATATTTTTCAAATATTGGAGCAGTAGCAAGGAAAAACAAATATATTTATTGTTTTCAGAAACACATGGGATGGACAGAAATACCCCAAAATCAGTGGAACGAGCATGAAGCTGAATTAACGGTAAACTGTTTTTAACATAAGAGATATATGGTTATTGTAGTATCCCTGGCACTAATTCCCTAAGATTCATGAGCGTAGCTAGGGGGTCGTTTTAGAGTTTCAAACCCTTATACACTTCCAGCTTTTCTCCAGCAGCTGCCTTTGCCCCCAAAAAAACTTAAGTCAGACTACGTCCGTGCTAAGATGAAGTTACTGTAGGAATGACTCTGTCCATTAGAATTAGCCCAAAAAGTCCTACTAATATTAGAACGTCCTACGATTAATGTTTGT
Source organism: Zerene cesonia (assembly GCF_012273895.1). Lineage (NCBI taxonomy): Eukaryota > Metazoa > Arthropoda > Insecta > Lepidoptera > Pieridae > Zerene > Zerene cesonia. Next base: position 4,578,245 of record NC_052125.1, on the reverse strand, counting down.
ACAGAAAAAATACAAAGAAATTCTAACTACAAGGAAAATATTCATAAAAGAAACGATTTGATGATAATTTTACTAATTTGCATGTGATCCATACTGATATCCCAATTATATATAAACAGGACACAAACGTACAGACAGAAGATAAGCCCGAGAAGCAGTCTGGCCTGCAAGCGCTGGTTGATGCTATCGGGAATCGAATGCGAGACATTGAGAATGTCGTCCAGAAGATGAGTGAGAAGGTACAGAAGGATCCGCTGGCCAGCTTGGAGACACGGTGAGGTCAATTAAAGCTTCCTAAATAGGTCATCAGATTTTTTAGCTAGATTCTATTATGGTAGTCGAGCGTACTTCGACACGAATTGGGATAGCTCGCGGGGAAGTACCACACCCCCACAGGAGACATATATATTATATAAATATCTAATATACTTATAGGTCTCCTGTGACCTATAAGTATATTAGATATTTTATTTATTATATATATTTTATATTTATTATTATATTTATTTTTATATATTATATTAATATCTACGATTTTATTTATAAGTAATTGAGTAAATAAAATTGTCTACTTACTTATAATATCCTCACTAACACTACGAAGGCGAAAGTGTGTTTGTTTGTCGTTTCATGACGCAACGGACCGGTTTCATGATAGTTTTCATGTGTCTGGAGTTAAGAGATTAGACATAGAGAGTGACATAGGTTATTTTTTACCGCGGTAAAACATCTCGTTCCCGTGGGCATTTTCTTCGTATATGCGAGCGAAGCTGTGGGTCGAAAGCTAGTAATATTATAGTTACAATATGTACCAACAGTTTCTTATATAGACAAAACTAGGACAGGGATGAAAGCCCCTATTTCAATTGTTTAGGGGTTGATTTTGAAAATGCCGCATCACCCTTGATTCTGGATTTTAAACTATTGTCCATTCAAATTTTATCCAGTGTAACACACTGCATCGATCTGGATACAACTTAGTCATATATTTATAGACAGACTATCTGGTTATTATTATAGACAGACTATCGCGGTTTCACCCGCGTAAGTCCGTATCCCGTAGGGTAAGGTCCCGTAATATCGGGATAAAAAGTTGCCTATATGTTATTCCAGTTGTCTAGCTGTCTACGTACCAAATTTCATTGCATTCGGTTGAGAAGTTTTTGCGTGAAAGAGCAACAAACACACACACATCCTTACAAACTTCCGCATTTATAATATTAGTAGGATAGGATAGTAGACAGATAGACAGCCATTCAATTATTTGAAATTTTCGTTTTTTAACAACATTAAAAGTAATAGCTTATAATTATATGAATTTGTAGGTATGCACACACTGATCTAGAAACTTCCAAGCACCGAATTCAAGATGAGCACAATAATCAAATGCCAAAAAAGCCCAATCCAGACGGAGATCATTATAAACGGTAAATTTATTTATGCTATTTAAGTATTCAACTAGCTTTTGTACGCGGCTTTGCACGCGAAAAATTCGAAGTAGTTTAATAGATGCTATTATACATATTAACCTTCCACTTCAAAATCATATCTACATGGGGAAAGACGCGGGAAGTGACTTTGCTTTATACTATATAGTGATCATTATGGATATTTATTACTTGCTCAATAACACGCCTTTTCAAAAAATCGCAAGGTTAAATCAAGGGAAATCAAGCAATCGAAATTTCTCAAACCATATTTATAACTAGCAGTCCACCCCGGCCTTGCCCAAGGTACATATATAGCCTGTACCCTTCCTCAATAAATGGGCTATCTAACACTGAAAGAATTTTTCAAATCGAACCAGTACTTCCTGAGATCAGTGCTTTCAAACAAAACAAACTCCTCCGCTTTATATATATTAGTAAAGACTATTTCCTGACAATAGTTATTGATTTAGAAATTAAAATTTTTTAACAGATTTTAAACGCGATTTATTCATTATATGATTAACCCGACGTTTCGAACACTTTACAATGAGCGTGGTCACGGGGAGACTGACCCCGAAACTAACTAAATAGTTATTGAATCAAAAAGAAACAACAAACAAATATTAGGCGATGCGAATAACCACTTATAAGAAAGAAAGAAAGAAAGAAATAGCTAATTATGAAAAAATAATTATTTTTTGACAAGAGCTAAATTAAGCTAATATAAAAAGGTGATCCACTCAGAGTATGAGAGTCTAAGCCCATTGAAGAATATTGGCATACACATATATTCTACGTATACCACAGAATACTTATACACTTTTTAAATTAATTTCTACTCTATGGTTTTACAAATATACCTCATAAACTAGATAGCAGATAACTAATTTCAGTTTTCTCCAGCTTTTCAGTAAGGAATCGGAGCAGATATTTAGCAACCACAGAAGTACCCATAGACCAGCCTCTTTTCGTCGAGGACAACAGCTTGAACGGTTACTTTAGCGACGCCAGCAACACCATGAGGAGAAGCCCTCCTAAGGTATGTATATTTATTTGTATGTCATAGTGGGCAACGAAAGTGGTGGGTCGTAAAAAATAGAAAAACACATGATCACGATGCGGGATTCGTACCTACGTCTTTTTGCCAATGCCTAGCTTCTGATTCACTATTTGGCCACCCGTGATCCTAGAGCATAGAGTATTTTGTTATGAACTAGAGTAAAATATATATACTAGCTGACCCGGCGAACACTATTCTGCGTTATTCTTTTCATTTAGGGGACGGAATAATATATGTCGGCCGATTCTCAGGCATACCCAATATGTACACAAAATTTTCGGAGGAGTTTCATAAGATGAATATAATTTTATATTAGGAGCCAGCTACTTATATGGCGCCGGTAGAAACTCGGCGCAAGCACTCTGAGATATCTGACGACGTGGAGAAGCGCAGACGGAAACACAGCCACAAGAAAAAACATGGAAAGGTAATTGATTTATGCACTAAATTAACAAAAAGTTGAATTTTTGATAGTGATTTAAGTAGATATCATTTATTGACGTGACAACGTTTTAAATTAGGTTGCGGCTCGGAGGCACTTATGAAAAAGGTAACGTTACGATGAGTCACCGAACTATGATCGGTCCGCCGCGCGCGCAGCACTAGAGAATTAGGCGCATTGAATCGGCGCGTGATTGTGTCTCTGTCTCTGTCTTTTTAGTAAACAAAATATATTTTCTATAGTTAAAATTTGTGCAATTCTTATTTTCATTAAATTCCTTGTTCCTATTGTGCAATTTAATAATATTCATATCAATAAATATTCTACCGAGAAAAAGACGTTGTCACGTAAAATCTTCGCCCGTAAAACCGACTTTACAGGCAACCATTTTTTTTTATCAATTTATTTTCAGTAACATATTTTAAAGACGAATAGAATATCTAGATATGAAAATATATTAACTAAACTAACTTTTATTAATCTAGCTTATTCTACGAGCTATATAATCTTCAGACTAATATCATAAATGTGAAAAGTTGTTTGGATCTTTGTCCGTCAGTCACGCTTAAACTACTGAACGGATTTTGATGAATTTTGGTTTACAGACAGGGTGTGAGCTGACTTAGGTGATAGAATAATTTAAATGTTCCCTTTGGATAAAATAGGAATCTTGATATCCGAGCGCAGCTGGGGCAAGCGTCTAGTATTACTTAATATAATGTTTGGTTTTTCATAAAGTACTGTTAGAAAGTACTAAAAAAACATTATTTTTTATTTCAGGGCAAAGGTCATAAGAAACATCATGGAAAAGAGGAAAAAAAGAAGCATTTTAACCGACTGAGTTCTGCCGAAGTGGATAAAAATGTAGTTTCTTTAGAAGACAGTGGGCCTGTTTAAATAATACAAAAAACAATTAAATTTTATTTTTTATTTATGTTAAAATCCAACCTTTAATGAAGTTAGTTATTATTATTTATAAAATAGATAAAATAAATAAAGTTCCAGTTTACAATTTACAAATAACTGTTTTTTAGTAAATTACTGTAAGTGGAAGTCGAGTACACTTCGGCAGGAATTAGACAAGCTCGCACCAGTAGAAGAAATTATATGAATGAATGAATGACACTTTATTGTACACACCAAAAGGAAATATTACAAAGTACATAATAAAAATACGAATTGCACAATAGGCGACCTTATGGCTACAGAGCCATCTCTTCCAGGCAACCAAAACAAAGAAACAATACAGAGAAAGCGCATAATGGGTGGTGTATACTATAGAGTGATATAGCATACTGCTGTTTCGTTCGGTGAGTGGGGGAGCCGGGTGCCCATATGCTTTTCCTTACCCATCCCCCTTACCCTTTATGCCTCTCGTCAATCCTTTCTTTCAATTATTTGTAGAGATGTAAGGTCTGTAATCGACCTTACGCCGCTCCAAATGTTCATGGGCGGTGGTAGCGCTTACCATCAGGCGACCCACCAGCTTCATTGAAGACGATGACATGAAAACGGGTATTTAAACTTAATAAGTTTATAACATTATTTTACGGACGTAATAAATAATCGTTTACATTTTCGCCAAACGATATTGCAAATTTTTATTAACCTGGCAGATAGTTGAAGTGACATTACTTTATTTTCCGGATATTCCTGCAGTCATAATTGATAAAATAATAATTAGGTATGTGGATTAAATTAAACGAAATAGGGAGATAATTAAATAAACAGAATAAAACACACTTTTTGTAACACTTATTTATTTAAAAAATCTAATTTTCTAAGCTATTTACATACAAATGCATTGAATTTTTTCAAACTTAAGAGACAACTAAATTAGAACTTTACTCCTATAGACTTAAGGTGCATTATGACTTGTAATTTAAAAACGGGTATTTGACAATAATTTAGCAAACCCAGGGCCTCTTTGGTGATATGATAACGAGCCAACTACTTAATCATAGAAGCAATATTCAAAGTACGTCAATTTTACAACTTCTGTATATGTTCCCATTATATTCTTCATGTTATGGTTATGTGTCACTTAAAATGACATGTAACCATTATAATCATCATTACATATATAGAACTACCCAACGGATTTTGATGGTTTTTTTTATTAAATAAAGTGATTCAAGAGGAAGGTTTATTTGTATAATAACATCTTTTAAACTACTCCAAATAAACGCGTGCGTGCAGCGGGCAAAAGTTAGTTACATATATAATACATGAAAATGTAAATATATTTGTTAATATTGTTGAATAGGCTATTGACGACGCACTTTGATCTTATAGATTTTCCATTTATCTTTAACTGGCAAGAATATTCTTACCATAGTATGAGATTTTTTCAAATTTTTTCATCTGCATTTTTTTTTGTGTGAAGCTATTTTTTTTTATTATTTACATTTCTTCATAGCATTTACAATTCTTTCTTAGTACAATTTATTGCAGATTTTCGATAACTAGTTTCTCTGTCTTGTACATGTCTCCAATAACAATCTGCAAAAAAAAAATTACAAAATAATATTTTTTTTGTGTGTGCTGTATAAAAAAAAATCTGTCTTAGTACATATTGGTTTTTCGGCTTATATAATTTTGTCAAAATCTGCATAGTGGTTTTTATGTGATTGATGCACTTACAAACAGACAAACAATAAAATTACTAAACATTGTTTTGGGGTCTATAAAACATCAATGCTACATTGCAATGTCTCTTTAAAAAGTTATGAGGTATCAAACCCCAAAAATACACTTGAATTTAGAACCACCTTTTTTGAAGTCTTTTGTCAGAATTTTGTAAATTTAATGTAAAACTGCGGGGCATTATGTTCAATATATATCCCGCAGTACAAGAAATTAGCACAACATTGTACTTTTTACTTACTAGACTATAAATACAAAGCTAACCTTCAGAACTACTGGTCCGATTACAATAATTCTTTCACCATTGGATTTGTATGTCATCACCAAGTGCTCTGAGCTATGTTTGCACCACGGGCAAAGGCACGGGAGATAGTAATGTAACTTAGAAACATACCTGTCGCCTGATTAGTTGTAAATTGTCCATCGCAAATTTAATTTCATTGTTAATGGCCTTAGGATCCGTTAATACTTTCTTCTCTTTAAATGCATCTCTCACTCTCCTTATTGCATATGCCCTGAGAAAAAAAATTTCCTTTATTTTTAATTTTGTCACAACATTACCAAGATAGGAGCTGGTGGGTCCATAAATATTTGCTGAGGCTATATTGTTGTCAATGAATTGCCAGCTTTACATGGAGGGAAATAAAAGTGCTGGGAAGCATAGGGAAATCAACGCAGAGTTCTGCCTAACCCCACACACCAAACTAACATAGTAGCATGCTACTAATTCGTGGGGTATCTTTCAGGTATCTTAATTTGTGCCGAAGCATGCTCAACTCCTACACTAAATTAAGATTTTATAAAGTCCCCTATTTTAGGCCTAATGTACTTTTAACTTATTGATGTTTCATAAAATATGCATTCTGTATTACTTACCTAAAGTTGTAATTAGAAAACTTTTCAGACTCCCGTAGCAGAGATTTGTAGATCGCGAGAATTTGCGTTTTCGAAATTTTCGAAGCCATTTTTTCACAAGAATTTATACTGGTCTCTGGAAACAGTTTTTGTATCTTATTAGTTTAGAATTAGCTAATCAAAGTATTATCCTTTACCATATTTATATATATTTTCGTTCATATCAATTTGCGCATTTCTCTTTTTTTAATTTGAACTTAATTTTCTTTATAATATTATTTACATTGCACAATATTATGTTTCCTTAGTTGTAGGTACAGATTCTGTTTTAATTATTTTTATACTATCTAAAATGAATTTGATATTAATAAAATGTTCAATAAGTTTATACAGTGATCTTTTTTCGAATTGGAAGTTTTTGAGAATCTATTTGTTTATATACTTTTATTACTTTAGTTAAATACGAACAAAATACGTAACTCCTACGGACGATCAATGACACTTGGTTTGTGCTAGCAAGTTGCAAATAAATCGCATAAGAATTCTGTACAAAATTAAAGTTATGATGATAATTTATAAAATAAATACCTTTATCACGTGTAGACTATGGACCGATACCAAAATCAAACAATTACAAAAAATTAATCATATGTCAAATGTCACCCATTTGTACTCAGCTGTTGAGCACAGAGTATTGAATATACTGCTGCAGTGTTGCCAACTCTCAGAAATATTTACCCCTAACTCTAAGTCAAAACCCCCTAAAACTGCGTCAATTATTTGAAAATCCCCCTAAAAAATAATATTGAATCAAAATAATATAATAAGTAATATTCAGTAATATTTATTAATGCTTTTTATTTATAAATTAACTAATACATTAAAAATTATGTCAGTTTCCTCTGAAGAGTCAGAATTTTTAAAATCATACAAGTTAACATTGAATAAACTTAACATTTTAGAAGATGGAGTGAAAGTTGTGCAAGATTCACCATTACGAATTAATGTGAAAAATAAATTTAATTGATTATTGCATTGGATAGTTCTATTATATTCAGAATATTATATATTCAGAAAAACCCTAAAAATACCCCTAAACATATAAAACCCCTAAAAAAATCCCATTCCACTAATTTACCCCCTAAATTTGGGGGGAAAATCCCTAAGTTGGGAACACTGTACTGCTGTTTACCGTCATTTCGTATTATGTCGTATAATTAATGCATTAAATTTCCATTTTTTGCTAATATTTAATAAATGCAAAATACATGTTTAAAAATGGACCACGTTGTTCTTGCATAGTTTGAAAAAATATGTAAACATTTATAATACTCCATGCATTATAACATTGTAAGATATGACTTTTGGACGTAATAGAAAAAATGGTTAACGATTGAAAAAAACAAAACAAAATATGATCTATTTTTTTTTAATTAATTTTTCTTTATCTGTTCAAAATTTTAAATGTCAATTTCATAATAATCAATGTCAACTTGTCAAGCCAAGCAAAGACTATCAAATTTTAGAAACATTCACAAATCATTCTCGACTCTTGTCAAATTAAATCGTATTTTCATGTAAATAATATATTGTAATGTTTTGTGTAAATAGTTAAATAAACAGATGAAATAAAGTGAATAAATAAATAGTGTTCAGTGTTATTAAGGACGTCAACTTCGTAAAGTAAGTTGAATTATTTACATTTTAATTTTTAAGCGTTACGTCGTAGCTACAGCCTTAGCGCTTGTATTTTCAATAAATTAAACATACAATTATCATAAATGTAACTATTATTTTATAATTTACTGGAATATCGGTATGTGAACGAGCAATTTTTCTAAATCGAAATGTTTACGTGTCCTAGAAAGGTCCAATGATACATGTATTTAATTTTAGTATGTTTTGAGTCCAAATTGCCGTCATCATTAGGTAACATCATAATTACGTTCATGGTCCATTTCCCAAAGGTAATTCATGTTTTTTTTTAAGAATTTCACACAATATTACGTAAATTTGTAGAACAATAATTTTTTGAGCTGTCCTTGAAAATTTGAAATTACTCTCATTATTCCTTTAATATTCAGCCGGCTCAACATATGTCTACTAAAGGGCACGATTTGAATTGTTTAAAATTGGGTTTAATTATTACTATTCGACAACTGACTAAATTGACAAGTAGTAAAATTGCAATATTATTTGTTTATTTATTACATATCTTGATGTGTTCATTCAAGTAATGTTACAGAAAAAATCTTTAACAATGCTATCGAGGGTCTTAACAGAACATAACTAGCTTGGTGAATATATATTAACCTTAAATGTTACTACAAAACATACTTGGTAACTAAAGAAACGGCATTGGGGTCTTTAAGAAAAGAGTGTATGGGTTACTTAAAGGCCAGCAAAGCACTTGTAACACCTCTAGTGTTGCAAGTGTTTATGGGTGGTGGTGACCACTTAGTATTAGGTGGCCCACCTGCTTCATAGTTTACTAATATGCAAAAACAGGTTTTGAGAACACAAGTCTTCAAATAGTTGATCTTCACAATGCTGTTGTGGATTTAGTGTAATGACAAGATATTTATTCAATTGTTGTTTCTAATCACCATAATTCATAGGTTTATTATTTTTTTTCATAGCTGGTAACTGACCTGGTTGATTTTAAATTCTCATTCACTACTAACATATGACTTTTTAGTATTTTCTTGTGTTTGATTTTACGCAAGTATTATACATTTGGAAATTAAAAACTTTTTAATGGATTTTAAACGCGATTTATTCATTATATTATTAACCCGACATTTCGAACACTTTACAGCGAGCATGGTCACGGAGAGACTGAGATGTTGTATGTCTTGAAGGTCGTACAAAAATTGTTGTTTGTGACCTACCTCCACCTATTTCTCCGCAGTTGGTATGTGGAGTGTTTTTCTGGATGTTAATAATATAATGGGTTAATAATTTAATGAATAAATCGCGTTTAAAATCCGTTAAAAAGTTTTTAATTTCTAAATATGACTTTTTGTTAAAATTTAAGTTTATGGCCAGATATCCTACATTGATGTACAATAAACAACTAGACTAGACTCACAATTACTCTCAAAAATATTACGAATCAAACTCTACCTCTGCGTCTTTTAGGTAGAGTTTTCTGAGCTGCACAATAGACTTTAAACATTACTGCCACAAGATAAGGTGTTAATTTCAATGAGTGTTTGACATTTTTTTTGCCATCCTTTAATGGGCAATTCCTCCTCGCATCTGTGTATGGTAAAGCTTTGGAAACACATGGTGTTCCCGTTGGTGTCATCAAAGGAAAAAGCTTATTGTCATTTAAAAGTTTTACTGGTGTTTATAGACAGTGGTGACCACTTAGGCTGGTTTTAGAGTCACGATGATGGTACACTGTCCATCTGTCCGAACCTCTATGAAGACTTTTAGAATTAGGCTTAGATAGAGTGTGCGGTGCATATAGGCTTATACGTTTCGGGCGTGACCACTGTGACGAGTGGTCACGTTAGCGTGACTAGACTAGAATTAAGATTAGCTGGCCCCCATAAGAAAACCATTGATGTGCTATACATTTTTGTAATGGCGTTAAGCTACTTTATGCTATTGTCAATCCAATACAAAAATGTATAATAAACTAGCTGCACGCCCCGACTCCGCGCGGGGACCTAGTAATTTATAGTAATTGCCATAATATAAACTATCCTATCTCTCAATTTGGATCGAACTGCACATGGTGTGCGAATTTTATTATAATCGGTTAAGTGGTTTAGGAGTCCAGTAGTTTGTCCAAACATTGTGACACGAGATTTATATATATTAAGATTGATGTTTTTAATACAATATTTACCTTCACCGATTGGAACTGGCAATATCGATAACAGATAAAAAACAAATATATGTTTTTTCACAGACTTGTTTAGTTGCAAGTCCGTCAATTTTAAATGAAATTCGGAGGCCTTTTCCGATAACATTTTCGTCTGCATTTCAATTATGGAGTAGCCAGCGAAGCTTTTTTACTTTGCATAAGCTTAATTTCAACTTGAAAGTATTTGAGCTCGAGTTCGCTGCGAAAACTTAACATTATTCTCCTCGGAGGTCAAGTTTAACCACGACCCAATTTACGTGTGAGTGGCTGAAATTATTTTAAAACCGACCAAGTGCAAGACGGGTTTGTACAATGTGTATCAACGCAATGTTAAACAAATCGTAATATAATATAATTTAATCGACTTTAAAATGAAGAGGTTATCCATACAACTGTATTTTTTACTTCAGGACTTTCGACTCCTATTTGAATGATATGAAAGCCCCATTTGAATTTAGTCTACCTAGTACTAAAATGTTAAATTCTAAAAAATCTATACGTAGAATTTCTCTTAAAAACAGTTATATAATACGTGTTTTATTTCGCAAAAATGAAACGTACATGAGATTTTTTTTGAAAAGGTTACTAGAGACCAGAAATCATACCAGATTTCGTCGCGAAAAGAAATATCGAACTCAACCTTTACCGAGAAATGTCACAAACCCGAAGGTCAGGGGATTGAGTCATTCGAGTTATTAATAACATTGACAATAGCTTGTTATTACTTAGTCTTACGTTCTGAGAGGCTAAAAAAGCAGCGGTGGCTCAGTGGTGAGAACCTCGGACTTCAAAATCGATAAGTCGGGGTTCGAGACCGGGCGAGCGTGCAGGAAATAAATTGATTTTTCAATTTATCTGCACATGTGGATAGCGTGACCACTGCTTAAAACGGTGAAGGAAAACATCGTGAGGAAACCGGCATGTCCAAGAATCAAAAGTTCGACGACATGTGACATCTGCCAACCCGCACTTGGCCAGCGTGGTGAATTATGGCCTGAACCCTCATAGGAGGCCTGTGTCCCAGCAGTGGGAACATATATGGGCTGATGACGACGTTCTGAGCTGGCGATATCGCAACGCTATATAACGTAATTATTAACCGACTTCCCGCAAGGCGCACGAGAAAAGGATGGCCGCTCTTTTGCTCGACTTGGTGGGGCCGCTGCCGTGCCGCCAGATGAGGTTCTCAATTCTCGAATGTTCTTCTAGCGACTTCAAAAAACGGTGCAGTTTAGCAATTCGACTGTATTTTTTTTTGTGTTTGTTATCACTTGAATTGTGTACGGGGTGAACCGATACCCGAACGTCGGGTAAATAATATAATGAATAAATCGCGTTTAAAATCCGTTAAAAAGTCTTTAATTTTTAAATGTTTAAGACTCGCGTAAAATCAAACACAAGAAAACACTAATCGTGGATAGATGAAATTCAGCACAGTGATAGTTGACAGTCTATATTAGCATCGCGCTTCACATCGAGGTAGGACCGAGTGAAGCCGCGGACGGAGAGCTAGCTTGTAATCAACAACGAACTAGGCATTGACTTTAGATCTTAAAGGTCAATGAATGATTGTTAAAACGATAGTAGATATGAAAGAAGTAATTAAGAGAAGCCTGACTTTCGGTCGCTTCTTTATAGCGAGGTAAAATAGACTAGGCTTTTGTCCGCGGCTTCGCACGCGTTGTCACAAACTTAGAAAATTACATGCTATTAATATATTACGAAGTAATTTACACGTGGTGCCGTGAAATAGGTATTAATTTTAGTAAAAGTTTCATCAAAATATGCTCAACACTATTTGCTATTTCGTTTGATTACAATTAAAAAACCTAACGTAAATTTTAAATTTAATATAGTGTAATTAGCGTTTAAAGATACATTCGAAAACAATCCAACCAATCTAGACTATAATAATCCATATCCGTGTTAAATTTCATCCACATCTGTCGAGCAGTTTTTACACAAAAGATTAGCAAACACATTAACGGATGGGGGTTAATCGCAATAATCGCATAAATGTTACGTGAAATAAAACAATCTCGTAACATTGACAATTTTATCAACTTATACCTAACTAATTAAGTTGTTTATTAAACGACTCGAAAACCTCAAAACGCAGTAGATAGCTAATTAAAGGTGGAAAGGTCACAAGCCAATTGTTTATAAAAACATCGGTCAAGTGCGAATCGAACGCACTTCAAAGCCTATAGCACTCAGAAAGCTTATAGTAGGAGTTAGCCCGTTCAAACAAATAATTATACTCATCTTTATATATACTAGCTGCGCCCCGCGGTTTCACCCGCGTAAGTCCGTATCCCGTAGGAATATCGGGATAAAAAGTTGCCTATATGTTATTCCACTTGTCCAGCTGTCTACGTACCAAATTTCATTGCAATCGGTCCAGTAGTTGTTGCGTGAAAGAGTAACAAACACACACACACAACTTTCGCATTTATAATATTAGTAGGAAGGATGTGTACTAATTGGATAGAGTATCGCTTGCAGATTAATTAAATTAGCTTGCCTAATTGCCTAATTAGATCTAAAAATGACCTTGGTCCACTTGAGTTCGTTGATCTATATATGAACCGCAGGTGAGGCACGCTAACGAGCGGTCGGTGTGATGATGGGTGACCGTTATGTCAGATAACCTCGTGAACGGGTCACCAGTTAGACGATGGTTGTTAGAATTTAATCAAAAATAAATGTCAAATAAAAATATTGTTTTTAATGAGACAGGTGCATTTACTTGTCCTTACTTCACTACATAGTATATAAGAAAGTCGCTCTCCTTGTCGCTATGTGCCTATGTATGCTTTAATCTTTAAAACTACTCAACGGATTTTGATGGTTTTTTTTTAATAGATAGTGTGATTCAAGAGGAAGGGTCATAATATATATAAAATAGATGTTAATATATGTATATTAACATCTATTGAACTACTCTGAATTTCACGCGTGCGATGCCACGGGCAAAAGCTAGTATTGTATAAAACAAATTCGTTCTCCGCCGCCCGTGTGTCTGTATGTTTACATCTTTGAAATTACGCAACATATTTCAATGGGATTTTTTTCTATGTAAAGTATTTTACCCGTTGCCGTGTCCGCGAACGACACGGCAGGACGCAACTAGCAGTGGCGTAGCTATCATAGGGCCAGGTGGTGCAGTGCACCAGGGCCCCGGAGCTCAGGGGGCCGTCTAACCTCAGCTTTGAAAGAGGGGAGGAAGGCGAAAAGAGGGGAGGAGGGCCCGATTCTTTCCCTATGCACCAGGGCCCTTGTCCCTCTAGCTACGCCACTGGCAACTAGTCGCAAATAATTCGAACTGAGTGCTTGGTCGACGTGAATGAGTCATTTAATTGAATAGTATGAAATGGATGCTAATTGTGTCAGCGGTAATGGATTGTTCTAGAAACTAGGTACCATAGCAAATACCAACAATGAGCATTGTTAGGTTAGGGGTACGCGCACACTGAGCTGTACGCCTGAGTAGCTAATTCGTTTTCACTGTATAGGATACAATTATTTTCTAAAAAAAATAGGTCACCGAGGTTCCTGAGTGAGGGGGGGTCACTCCTCTCCAGGTCTTATCGTCACACCTAAACCAATGGACCGATTTATAATATAAGGTAATGCCAAGGCCTTTAGTGTGTGCTGAGCCTGTGTGTGATGTTATGACGTGGATTATTAATACAGTTATTGAAGTCAATTAATTTAAAATAATCGGCATAAATACCTTTACTATGATTTATTAATATGAAATTTATCTCCACTAATATTCAATTATTATTTATATTCATAATATTGTTTCATTGGTTTAACTTTTTACCTACCGCCTTTTAAGTATTTTTGTTTTTCGCTCGTTCTGTTGGTTGCCTGGAAGAGATCACTTGTAAGTGATAAGGCCGCATTCTGTTTATCTGTGCTTTATTGTATTTATTTCTGCTGCGTTGCCAGCACAACAAGTGTTTAAAATAAATAAATAAACTTAAACAAGAACTTTGTATTTTTGTACGAGTATGTTCGTAACGTTTTCACGCAACAACCGCTGGGCCGATTTCGAAAATTCTTACACCATTCGAAAGCTGCAACTTCACAGAGTGACATAGGCTATATATGTACCACGAGCGAAGCCAGAGCGTACAGCTATTTCAACAATTGTAACAAACGCACAACCGTTTTGTGGTGAGGTTAATATCTGTCCGTTTCAAGTGGGACAAAATCGACTTTCAAGGAGTCTCTTACATACAAACAAACGTACAGGTGAAGCCAATAATCGCGTGTTAATAAAAAAATGCAAATCCAGTCTCCTTATAGTATGAAAGCGAAAGTTTGTATGTCCTTTCACTGCATAACCGCTGCACCAATATGGAAGGAGTTTGAAGTTGAAATACTTAAAGACTTTTTAGTTTTTTTTTTTATCTACATCCTTTTTAGTTACGTCGCTAATCACTTATATGTGATAAGGTCTCCCTTCTGTTCTTCCCCCTTCTTATCGTTTTTTTTTTTTTTTTTGTTTGTACTGAATAGGCTCCGAAACAGCTGAACGGATTTAAAAAATTCATTTACCACTCATCTGAGAGTGTCACAGGCTATATTTTCCTGTATTATCATTATTATATTAACCCGGGTTAAGCCGGGAAGAGTCGTGGCAAGCGGTTAGAGGTCAATAATTTTATTTCCGCTGCAGCATTGATGGCACGTGATGACACGCAGCAATGGGAAGACGATGATCAGCTATATTCCAGTAGAGATAGTGATGACAGTCCCTTATTGTCATACAGGTGAGTGTCACCGTCCGTGGGGCATGGGGTATGGGGTGTGGGGCCGATGGATTTCGTGTTTGTGTTACTGATCGATTTCTTGGGATTGTGTATTCTACGTGACTGCATTTTTAACTGACTTCAAAAAGGAAAGGAAGTCATTTATTGTTTATTTACTGTCTCGACTGGGTATGGAACCGGAGATTTTTCGGTTGTATTCACAATGTCGGAACCACTGTACAAAAAAAAGCAATCTACGCAGAGCCATGTAATACGATTGAATGCTGAATATTAATGCTCGTTTGACAATATTGCATTTTAAAAAGTACATTAAAACTATTACAAGCTAAAACATCGTCGTACAATCGATGTAGGTACGTATTATTTAAATAATCAATTATTGTAAATGCAGCTTCGTTTACATTTCCTATTGATAATTAACCCTAACCGATATTGATATGTATGAATTTCATAATGGGGTGTCGAAAGGTACCGCACTAGGTCCTTTGCTCTATGATATTCATATAAATGACAATCGAGTTAATCGTAGCAGTTTTCTTCGTACTCTTACTAACTGTAATGTTTTCAGATATGACAGAAGTAGAAGATATGCACCGTACAGTAGAGAAATTAAACCGGAGAGGGAGAGGCGGTGGCCGGTGACGGTGATAGCGAAGTTCTCACTCTTCAGCACCGCCATGATATTGTTTTGTGTTTTAATGTATATACCGGTGTATAATAGAGCCAACGACCAGATGCCAAAAGGTAAGTGTAGTTTGCTGGTAATTGCATGTTTTTATAATAAAGTTCTTTTTTCTGGTGTTTCTTGATGTCAGCCAGAAGGGCTACTACATTTTAGCACGGACGCGTAGGTGAACTGAACTTGAAGGAACTAGTAGCAAAACGCTCAAGGGCGTTCCCCCTTGACGGGGACCACGAACCTCGATTTGGGCTGTCGCATGAATGGGCCGTACACGGTCGGCCGTTTTAATAAAATGCTTGCCTAATGATTAGACTATGACTATCAAATGTATTGTTGAACATATGAATTATGGTTTTAAGTCTACATTTCGCAGTTTTTGTACTATAATCGGTATTGATAGAATGGGAATAGAAGATATATACTAGACTACCAGTTCGCCCCGGTCGCGGTCGTGAAAAGATATTTAAGCGAAATCGGTCGAGCAAATACTTCGACTAGCACATTCTAACAAAAAAATCTCTTCATTGGTATTAATTTTTTAATTTTTTATTGATTAAAAAGCATACGCTGTTTATCTACCCTAGAATAAGAGGATCAAGTAGTGTACGAAGGTAACACGACTACTTTTTTGTTATGACAAGATTAAGATAGTGAATAGAAGATGGCATTTCCAAAGAATGCATCGGAAGCCGTGGCAAGAAATCTAGTACCTACATAAAATATCATATTTAATTATTTTAATTTTTTTTTTTGTCTTTATTAATTTTCCAATAGACTGCCTGCCTACGTGCGTTGCATTGTACGTTGCTAAAAATATATTGTCCTTTACCCAACGGTTGCCTGGTAGAGATGGCTTTTAGCCATAAGGCCGCCCTTTGCATACTAGTTCATTTTATTTCTTTTTTATATTTTGTAAGTGTGAAAGTGTGCAATAAAGAATAAATAAATAAATAAATAAATATCTTTCGTTGTTTAAATGTACAAATAAAACCACTTTAAACATTAAATAACCGTTTGCAATAAATGTGGGCTCGTTAATTTAAATAAATACCAATTCTATCAGTTGCCGCGCGCGTTTGGAATTGCAACATTGAAAGATAAAATATTAAAAAGACAATAACATTCGCGTTGTTAATGTTATTTTTAATAAGCAATTAGTTTATTTCGATGCGTACTCATTTACATCACTATCTAAGTAATTAAAATGTTTCGTTTTCTGTCAAAGGCCTTCTGAATATTGAGACCTAAAATGTGTAGTTATGTTCCTCGTTTTTTCATATAGCTCATAAAATAGATGCATTAATTTTATCTGCTTAAGAATGATATATGATTAAAAAAACTGAAACAACACGCATTATTGATAGAGTCAAGTAAATTGTCTCACTTGCTCTTTGTACAGAACATACGTAAGGAAATAATTTAATCCTGGCGATCCTTATCAAGATAATACCATGAATTCCTGACATTATTGTATTGTGTACAAAGTTTGAATTAAATGTATCCGTTTAAAGTGCGTCAAAATGTGAGTTTAAAAGAGTCGGTTACATACAAACATACCGGTGAAACTAATAAAAGCGTCTTAAGGAAAAGTAGGAGATTTTTTTTACAATCCCGATGGCAAATTCATAAAATCTGTATGTTTTAAACTATTCTGTATATTGGTTGTAGCACTTGAACTTATTATTCTGTGGTAGTACTGTCTCAAAAACTGCATAACCTATTTAGAAATACATTTCTCCAGTGAAAAAATACATTTTCCCAATTTCTCTTGCTGGCATACCGAACCTTAATAGTTCGTATTGCAAGTACTAACCAGGCGCTAGTTAAAAAATTTTAGCTGATTTCATTAGCGATGCAATTTCAATTTGCAGTAGCCGTAGCCGGCTGGTCGATACACACGAACAGAGATACGAAAATATACGTCCAACCAGACAACGTGACCACGATACACGAACCGAAGGACGTGTGTCCCAAGAGCAGTAGAAATAAAAAAAACAATCTCTTCCTTCTCGTTGTTGTGTGCTCGTCCACGATACATTTCGATAGGCGCAATGCGATACGAGAAACCTGGGGGAATTACAGGAACTATCTGAATTCGTCGAAGATTTTCCACGCCGCTCGCGAGAAATACAAAAACTACAATTACACATACGATTTGTACAGTGAATCTAATAATACGGTCGATAGAAAGAAACGCGGCATCGCCAGCTTTGGCCAGCTACTGCCGGAATTGGCGAAGGCATTGAAAGATAATATAGTCACCGATGGACCAGTTGAGAAACGCTTCGAAGACGAGAGCGATGAGAAAATGTTGCCAGAATTCGATATGAACAAAGAATTGGGTGAAAATGACGATGTGGATTACGATTATGAATCTAATATAATGAAAATACCACCGAAAGGCTATGAGGATGATATCGATTTGGACAAAGTCATTGCGATGTTGAAGAACGTGAAAGATTTCCCGAAAGAGGAGATACTTGAAGAAGACACTGGCAACACTGTGCCCGATTACAAAGTTGTGTTTTTATTGGGGTTGCCATCTAGTGATAATAGTAGTGATATCCAGGATAAAATAGACGAGGAGGTAGAAAAATATGGTGATGTAATCCAAGAGGGATTTATTGATTCTTATAATAATTTAACTTTAAAATCAATAATGATGCTGAAATGGGTTACGAATAATTGTAATGAAAGTGGTGAGTGTCATATAACTATACTTTATTCTTAATTAGCTGATGTAGACAGTAGAAATGTTGTCCCTCCCTGTGTAAGACGAAATTACATTAAACGTTTGGTTCGTTTCATTTCTTTATGTCAATTCATAAATAAATTTAACTAGATATAGGCAAACATTCGTTTTCTATTCACTAGCACTATTAACGCAGGATTATAAAAAAGTACTTATTTCTTCTACATAATTTTCTCTGAGATGATCTGCATGATAGTTTCGCTGGCATTTTTCTTCCTCGGACATGTAAACTCTCGAACAATCTTGAATTAGTTGTGATTTCGAAGAATTATAATTTGGGGCTTTTGATAAACGTATTTGTATAAATCGACTTGTTAAAACACGCCATTTATTGACATGCTACCTGACTCGGCAAACGCTGTTCTGTCTTACTCTTATCATTTAGGGGTACGAAAAGTAGATGTTGGAAGAAAGCGGCCGAGAGCCTAGGCTCCGCTACGATTAAGCAAAAAGACGTGGATTCGAATCCCGGCTCGTGATAAATTTGTTTCAATTCTTTAAAAATTTCTCATCAAATGCTCATTTTATCGGATTTATATCAATTTTTTTCAGTCCGCTACATCCTGAAAACGGACGATGATATGTATATAAATGTGCCAAATTTAATAAGTAATTTACGAAACCGATCGAAGATACACGACGGGAGCGGACGCGGGGAGAAGGAGTACCTACTGATCGGCGATCTCATCTGCGGGGCGAGACCCGTCCTGGACACGAGTAATAAATGGTGAGATATTCTGCTTTTTTCTTTTGGGAGAGCGGGTAACTGAGGTGATGGTTCGCCCGATGTTAAGCGATTACCAGCGCCCATGGACAGAGCGGATGTAGTGCGTATGCGAATGCGTTGCTCGCTTTTTAGTGCGTAAGGGATAAGGAAAGGATGGACGACTGGAAAGAAGGAATGCACTGGTAAGGATGAAAAAAGGGGGCGGGCCTCCGGCTCTCCCACTCACTAGCATACTACTATTTCACGCCGGTTTTCTGTGCGTGTGGTACTTCCCCGGTGCAAGCTGGCTCCTTCGTGCCGTTGCGACCGACTTCTAAGGGAGGGGCAAAGGAGGGGCTGAGGTAATTAGCGATTCGATAAATTTTTAGTTTACTTTAATACCTCAGAGCTTTCACCCAGTCGAGAGCCATCATATAAGAATCATCGAATTTGATGAATGTTTTTTTATGTGTAAGAGGGTGCCGTTTAAATTTGGCCTAGTTCTTACAATTTGTTTATTTTGTTGTATAAAATAGTTATTATTGTGTCAAGTGAATGAAACACTAACCCCCCCCTCCTCTCCCCCGCAGGTACAGCCCCCGTTACATGTACGGCGGCAGCGTGTACCCGCGGTACCTGTCCGGTACGGGGTACGTGTTCTCGGCGCCGGCCGCGCTCGCGCTGTACCGCGCCGCGCTGCGGACCAGCTACTTCCACCTGGAGGACATCTATATTACTGGTGAGTGAGAGTGATGATTTTTTTTTTTTTTTTTTTATGTCACAGTCGGCAATGGAGCTGGTGGGACGCCTGATGGTAAGCGCTACCACCGCCCATGAACATTTAGAGAGGCTTAAGGTCCATTGCAGACCTTACGCCTCTAGAAATGGATTGAGTTGTATGTTGGTTGGTTGGTGGGTCTGTCAGTTTTAATGTTACTTTCTTGAGAAAAATGGCTGTCGCAACTGTTGCTGCTGGGTTTTGTTTATAACATGTCATTATTTCGATCAGACACCTGTCACCTGTCCCCTGAGACTGTACAATTTTTATTTATGTATCGGGTCTATGATGTCATCATATCATTTTTTGTTTCAAATCATTTTTTTTCCTAAAAAAAAAATCGATAGAGGATTAAAATCTTAAAAGAACTCCTTGTTCACGGTAACGAAAATTAAGAAACGGTTTTTTCATGGTCTTATGATAGACTAGCTGTTCGTCCGTGGTACATATAAAGCATATGTTGCTCAGTGTTGTTGCAGCTTTTTAATGGTGAAATAATTTAATTTTTCAAATCTATCCAGTGGCTTTTGACATTACAATCATACAAAAACATAGCAATACAAAAGTACGAAAACATAGATATACAAAAATACACAAAAGTACAAAAACACAGAAATGCAAAAGTGTGGCTAGATAAAATGCCCTCGATCCGGCAGGCATATGCGCCGCGCGCGCCTCGCCGCGCGTGGTGCCGCGCGACGAGG